>NC_136691.1:4076745-4194245 GCF_947650265.1 Symphodus melops
CTCCTGTAAAATGGAGACAAACTGTGGAGGGATAATTGAACACTAACAAGAGTCAGTTTGAGATGAATGAAGACGGATGACAAACCTTCTTTCAGGATGTCTTTGCTCCGGTGCTCACAAATGTAACACTACGGCGAGTGAGAGGAAGCTTTCTGGAAAAAAATAAATAAACCAAATAAATAAATAAAAATCTTCAAAGTGCATTATTTAAGAGTAGATGTGACCCTGGATGGTTTCACACTATAGGGACCTGGATCTGAGTAGGTTAGACCCCATAGTCCAGTTCATTGTGTACACCAGCGTAACACTATAAGCAAACCACAAATATTTTAGTCTGAATAGTAGAGAACCTATTCTCTCTTTAAAAAACAAACAAAAAACAACTATGGTGTTTAGCTCACGCAAGTTGGCAAACCCTAAATGGTCTGATCAAAACCGAACCCCCCCCCCCTCCCCCTCACAGTAAGTTACATGTTCCAACCATGTTCATCCTTCTCCACAACTGAAACAAGATGACAGCGGCTTCACTCTTCACTGGATGGCACTTTCTTTAATGTTTGAAAAGACTGATTGAAATAATCAGCAGGCTTCCAGTCAAGCCTCCATAACAACTCTGAAATGATGTTCCAAATACAGCAGAGATGCCAATTACCTCTCGCTGCTACAGAGGTAATTGCAGTGTGTGTGCGTGTGCGTGTGTGTGTGTGTGTGTGTGCTAAGTTGATGCATGTGGCAATGCTCCCATGATTCCCTGCCAGTTTACTCAACTTTGTATTGCATCTCCCCTGCAATTAATCACAGATCATGATGGAGCTGCTGAGAGTGAAGGAAAGTGTCCAACAAGCTGGTAATTTATCTTCACCTGTCGGTCAATATATCTGATGAATTATGTTATACATTCCTCTCCTTTTTGCAGAAAAAAAAAAGAGAACACTTGATGCCTTCCTCTGTTTTAAACATGTTCACCTGCTCGGACGTAAAAAAGTAGAAATCAGTAAACGTCTCGTTAGTCTGAAAGTGCAATCAGCCAGCGTTTCATATCTGTCTGTTGTTTGGTATGTTGTGACGGTCTCTTTTTTTTTAAATTGTCTTAGACCCCATGTCCACTTGGTGGGTTTTTCTGAGCGCTAGCATCGTTTTTCTATTGTTTTTTAATGAGCAGAGAGCATTCTCAGCAGACAGCATCCGCCTGCAGGAAAAGTGCAGCGCCCAGTGTCCTTTCTTCTGAATGTTCTGCCTTTTCCTGTGCTCAAGTTGAAAATCTTTCACCTTTTTAGAAAGGCGCTGTTGACGTCACCGTCGCTCTTCTCTAAATGTATGAAGTTCCCCGTATTTTAGCCTCCTGCGGATCGGGTCTTAGGCCCACGTCCGTGTGAACTGTTATTGCCCCAGTACACCAAGGCAAATTCTGATCCTCTTTTGTCCGTGTCTGATCAGGTGTAAAACAACCTCAAATATAAAACATGCAGTAAAAAGTAATGGAGGAGCAATGTCGTTCATACAGCGGACGTTGTCGCCAGATTGTTGTCATAGAGACAAGACAGACGCTCTCTCTGCAGACACGGCCCCTTCACTCCACCCTGACCGCCTCGCCGCCCCTCCTTTCCTGTGTCACTCGCTCTGTAAGGCAGCAGTCAATGAGTGTTGCTGAGGATCTTAACTTCAAGCACTTACATGCATCTAAAAGGGGTTAACAAGGTTGTTATATGGTTGTTTGTCTTTTTAGGCTCGACGGTGCTTTTTATGTTCCTTGGGGGAAAAAAAAATTGCAATTAGCTTCTGAGATTCAACCATTTCTTTTAAGACATGAAAAACAGCCAGAAACACTTTAATGATAAGAACAATTATAGTGTGCAGCAGAAATGTTAATGGGTGATGGAAACGACAGGTGACAGATAGAGACACGTATGTGGGAAGACTGTCGGGGATCTGTGAGGGAGTGACTTCAACAATAATAAGACAGGAAGAGAAAAAGATGACAGGAGACACAAACTGTGATCTTTTTTCCAATCCGTGTGCCACCTGTGTGTGTTTATGATGAGCAAGGTTTGTGCAGGGACACGGATGATTTCACTGTAATTGAACAATTTGTGTTTTGATTTCTGGGAATCAAAATTAAATCCGAGATAGGACAGAAGACCACTGGAAAGGAAAGAGGAAGACATGATGGGAACAGTTGCATACAGACATACTCCACATGCAGCCCGTGTTTCCTGCAACAACAACAACAACAACAACAACAACAACAACATACGTTTTCTTCCTTTTTTTTAATGCACATGTAAAGACGACAGCCTCCGACGCTTCTCCCTTCACTGCTGCTGTTTAACGTTTTTGCTCGTTATTTGTTTTTTGTGTTGAGTTTGGTGAGAGAATGATCTCAGTGCAGGGTCAGGTGTGTGTGTGTGTGTGTGTGTGTGTGTGTGTGTGTGTGTGTGTGTGTGTGTCTAATTGCTTCTGATTGAGATCAGGTGTGGGATGCTTAAATACCCTTTGGTTTGCGCCGCTCTGTGCTGGCTCATTGTCTCACCATCAGAGGTATTGAGTGCTTCATTGAGGATTCTGTTCTAGTGTGTGAAGGTGTTTGAGTCTGCAGAAGCAAACCTGTCTATTGGATTTCATCACCTTTTCTAGTCTCTCTAAGTGTGGATTGGTAGTGCTGTGCAGGAACAACCATTGGGTTCAGTTTCAGCTGCTCGACATAGTCAAACTCTCCCTGTTTTAAAGTATCTTTAGTAAAGGGAGCTTGTTTTATTTTAATTGTTCATTGTACTGATATTCCCCCCTCTATAGATCCACTTTCAGTGGTTATCACTCTGGAAGAACTTTCGGGTACCTCTCCCTCGTCTACACACTCAATTCTGTAATGACAATAAAGATGAGCTGCTCTATTGTGTTTTCTATTCTGTTTTAATGTCTAAACTACCTGCAACTGCAGACAACATTTTAAGAAAACTGAAAAGTATGAAACACCATCTCCAGTCCTAAAATGTGGGGATTTTGTTAAATACCTAATTAATCATGTTGAAACGGAGAGCAGCTGTAGCTCAGCTGTCTCGGGAACCAGAGGGGTCGGTGTGGACTAAAATATGAAAGTTGGTCTGGTAGCTGGAGAGGTGCCAGTTGCACTTCGCAATTACTGCTGAGGTGCCCTTTAGCAAGGCACGGGACTCCCAACTGCTCTGGCGCGCTCTCTGTAGCAGCATGTAGCGGCCCCACTCTGACAACTCTGATGTCCACAGCTCCTGTTTGTGCATGTGTGTGTATTTCAGCTCTGTGTGTGTGAGCAGCTCGTCTCTAAATAATAACAGTGTAATAATACAGTATTAAAAGTTGATACCATGTTTTGATGAAGTGAAAGAATCTGTTTTATATATTGACATAATAGAAAAAATTAAGATGCAACTTTGAGGTCGGTTTTAAGAAGAGAAAATTAGAAAATTAATTTTAGCATGAGGGCAGAAACGCATTAACTTTGCCATGTCAAGAGATGTTGCTTGATTTTTTTTTATATCTGATTCTTACTGAGCATGGGACGAGAACCTTCATCTGGCCTTCGGGGCAGGCTGGGACACTACTGATGGCTACACTTCCATACAGATAGAAATAATGTGGACTGATTGAATATGACACGACAACAGATAAGGACAGTAAAATGCAGACGGCTGACTTTAACATGTTGTGAATAAAATCTGAATGTTTGTTATTCCTTGTAACAAATTTTGTTCTTGTATTATTCAACTTGCAAAATGACTTTCGAAAATCGTGTCTCACTCGAAGGTGTTGAGTAGAAACTCTCTCTCTTCGTAGCTGGTGGCAAGGGAAGAAAAGCGACTCTTGAATGCAGCACAAAAGTTAATATTTTCAGCTCCTGCTCTCCTATATCAAGTCCTGCTGTTGTTGGAATGAGTTCAGTGAATGAAGCATGATGTATATAAGGCTAAAGATGCCGCAGAGATGTGCATTAAAGTCATCCTGGAAAAAAAAAACAAAAAAAAAAAACAAAGAACGCAGGTGAGTGGAAGTTCCCTTAAAAAGAAAGTTGAAAAAGCAGCGTGTGTGCGCGAGCGGGCGGAGACATTTTCAATTATTTTCTGAAGTATGCAGTCTGGAGGAGACAGAGGAACTAAAGGAGAGAATAGAGACAATCCATCAAACAGACAGCCTGCACAGTCAGAGCAAAGGAGAGAGCGGGAAAAAAAAAAAAAAAAAAAAAAGAGAAGACCGGGAACTACCTCACACGAGTGTGAACACCTCGCTACAAACAGATTTTAATATGCTAAATATGTCGCCGCTCACCGGGAGAACAATGGGACCTGCTCTGCTCCATATAGTGTCTCATTTTCCACTTTGCAAGACTAATATTGAAACAAGCTTGTAAAAAAAAAAAAAAAAACGTTGCCGCATGAGCAATTCATATTATGTGCTCTCTGTTTGAGGTCATAGGCTCACTTTACGTCTCTCTAAGAACAATATTTTGCAAAAATCAGACCTTTCCTTTTTTTTCTTTTTATGGTTTCGCAGTGTCTGCTCGAACAGACATCACAGATCTTTCTCTCTTCCTCACATCTCCCTCTTTATGACAGAATCCCTGCTGCTACATTCACGCACGCTTTTAAAACTGAAACCATGTGTAAACTGAAGCGTTCGGGGGGCCTGATTGCATCAGCCTTTCCACAGGGCTCGGCTGTTTTTAAAGCAGTATAGAGCGTTTGGATGACTGCGTCCCTCCACTGTTTTTTGCTCCCTCAGTTCAGTCTCTTATTTACATTTCTTTGTCACACATGCCTTTAAGGGAGTTCACTTGTAGGCAAACACTAAGGCTGACTGCTCTGGGGACAGAAACTTGGACAAACAGGGAACAACTTCCTTAAAACAGACCTCTTTTTCTTTTTCTTTTTTTTTTAACATATTCTGAAGTACATTGTTAAAGAACAACTTATTTGGAAAAACTAAAATGTGTGTTTTTAGTCAGTTGAGGACTTGAATCATGCAGATTTTGAATGGAGACCTGTTTATGTTTGCATGCTGCATGTTAATCCGTGCTCAGTTTGAGGAAAGTCGCTCCGGGCTCTGTCTAACATCTGGAGCAGAGCAGTGTGCGGTGACTGTCATCACATCAGGTTGTCGAGGCCAGTGTTGATGTGTCAAAGTGTGGTCAGGCACACTGATGAGCCACAAGATAGCAAATGCATCCCTGAGTCACAAACCAACACTCGGTGTTAGAGTTGCTAGTTTAAAGCTATCACAAAGACAGATTCCTGAATTTCCCTCGGGATCAATAAAGTATCTATCTATCTATCTATCTATCTATCTATCTATCTATCTATCTATCTATCTATCTATCTATCTATCTATCTAGGTTCACCTCTAACACTGTGCTCACTCAGCACCTGCTGATCTATCACAGCAGAAAACTGTTAACTGCTCCCAGTTTCCAAATCTGACACTGATTAGTCTAATTTATGTCACGACAACAACACATTTACGATTAATTAAGAGACTAAATATCACTCAGTTCCTACTTCTGCCTTTCTTTAGACCACCTGATAAAAACCTGCATGGTTTAAATGGCTTCCAAATTGTGTCCACATTTTGTTGCTGCAAAAATCATCGAGTTAACGTCTTGCCATGTCGCCTATCCTCGTGGTTTGTCTGCACCCAGGGGCTGAAGCCCCTGAAAGCGGGCGGCCCAGGTTCAAATCCCACCTGAGGCTCTTTTTCCCGCATGTCACTCCGCACTCTAACTCTATCCACTGTCCCTGTCTCTAAGAAAAGGCAGTTTTATCTTGTGCCTTAATAATCACCTGTCGATAAAGACACCTGATGACGAAGTGAGAAGAATTCTGGGAAACAAAGAACACAGCTGGAGGGGAAAAGGAGAGATCAGGTTTGGTAGAAAGAAAGTGCAATGTAACCTTCTAGCTGCAAAAATTAACACCCTCATCAGGCGCTAAAGTCTTATATATAGGATACAAAGGAGACTAATCCCCCCCGAGGGAAGTTTAATTAGAACCAACTGTAGTTTAAAGTCAAACCAATCTAATATTTTTACATTACAAATCCACAGGGGACATGCACACATTAGCCGGTTTTACTGTTACCCTTTTGAACAACATGCAAATCAGTGGCCTGATTCTCCGGCTATGGTTTGGAAATAGCAGCTCTATTAGTGTGTGAGAAAGGGACCATCAATCATCTGCTGCTGTACGCTCATTCATAAGAGGTCGAGTCTGCAGCCCCAACAACACGGTGTATTAATCACTCAAAGAGTACCAGCAAACTTTTCTGATACTTCCCTCGAACCCGATGAGTTCGTCCCAAGTTACGAGACATTACAGATCGTTAACTTGTGTGATTATTGACGATGGAAGAGTTCCTCTCTACTGTTCTGTGTAGATAGTATGTTCTAAGTTAACAGAAACAGGTCCTATGTCCTAAACTGTGTCCTGCGTCTTATGTCCTCTGTCCTATGTCCTGTGACCTATGTCCTATCCTAAACTGTACCCTGTGTCCTATGTCCTCTGTCCTGTCCTAAACTGTGTCCTATGTCCTGTCTTGTACTGTGTCCAGTCATATGCTGTGTCTTGTACCCTGTGTCCTATGTCCTCTGTCCTGTCCTAAACTTTGTCCTATGTCCTCTGTCCTATCCTAAACTGTGCTCTGTGTCCTGTGTCCTATGTCCTGTCTTATACTGTGTCCTGTGTCCTATCGTATACTGTGTCTTGTACCTTGTGTCCTGTGTCCTCTCTCCTATGTCCTGTCTTGCATTGTGTCCCGTCCCGTACTTGGTCGTATTATAATGTCTTTGTGTTTTATAAAAGATGAGAACTTTTTCTTCTTGTGATTTGGGTCCTTGGCTAATTATTCTGTTTATTTCTATTTTTAATGTAGAAACAGGTTCACACACCCTCCTCCCTTATGGGTGGCCTTGTGTGCTGTAATTCATTCTTTCGTCAACATGTTCTGATGTACTCTTTGCTTTCTCAGTGTGTCTTCACTTCTTTGTAGTTTGTATCTAATCCACACCAAGGTCAATGTGAATAAGATTTCTGTCAGGAAATGGCTGGATGAACTCTTCCAGAGCAGCCTTATGATAAACTTCACAGCTATAAAAGAACAAAAAAGTCATTTTACAAAAGGATAAAAAAAATAACCTCAACACCAGTAAAATATCTCTTTTTCTGAAACATGAAGAGAATGAATGTTTCCTTATTACTCATAAATTCAAACTGTCATCATTAAAAAGAAATAAGGAAGGTCGACGTGTCTGCATGTGTCCATAAAAACAGAAACATCACAGCAGCCTCCATCATCACGCCTAATAACATGGTCTGTATTTTGTATTTCACTTCATATTTCTATTCTTGACGTCTATAGCAGTGACAGTTATGTGGAATAGAAGACATTTAAAACACACATTTGCTTAGGCCGACTTGGTATTGTGGTCGTTTGGGGAAAAATAAGAAAATAGTTCTGATCCATCACGACTGATTTTAACTGTATGCACCTGAACTATAATGTCGTGTGGCGATGCAGGGACACATTGGTTTCTTGGTCCTGGGAGATCAAACATGCTGGAGGGGACAGTGCCATCAATCAGCAGATAATCTGAGAGGCACACTGTCAATGACAAAGGAGCAATAAACAGAACAGCCAAGATAATACAGCAAATATGTTCCAATAAACTGGATCAACATCGGGACTGTGCAATGAATCTGTGCGGCTCATTTTTTCCCAGCAGCTTCACGACAAATCAAACATCAGTGGACACAGTCAGGATGGTAGGACGTTAGTGACCAAGTAATTGTGACCTAAAAGACACGCCAGTGACAGAAATAGAGAGTCAGAGAGGTCGTGAGGGACAAAAGAAAATGGGAAAATGAAGCTAAGCTAACCTGAGGGGACGTGCAACCTTCACCGATTCTATTTCAAAAAGACAGCTGCTGTCTGTTAGTCATTACTGTGGAATTGAGGATGTGCCTGTATTCAGTGATGGCTCTTTAAAGTACTCCATACATGCTGCAATTTCCTCTATAAGTCACCTTAGGAGACATCATTTATATACTTTGAAAAGGAAGGATCAATGAATGAAAGGATCCTTCTTTCCAAACACAAAATGTAATGAAAATGTTTAAAGCATGCATTTTCTTCTTCAAGGCACAGAATGAATGTTTCACCACCAAAGGGCTCTCAATCAAAATTGGTAACAGGAAGTGACTAAAATCTGACGTCGAGGATAGCGAGGAATCATGGGAGTGATTCTCGCTGCTGCTCTTCCCCCGATTAAAACAAACTACGAGAAGTAAAGAAGTCGAACAGGGCGAAACTGACCTGATTGAAGTCTTTACCAACGACGTATCAGAGTATAATTCAGATGACGTTTTTATCACAGCAGCACAGTATGTCAGCTTTCATTAGCAGCTCACGCTTCCCTCTGTAGAGGTCTTACATCATGACATAACATCTGGTGTTTCCACAGCAGCATTTGGTGTCTGACGTGGTTTTGAACCATTTGTCTTGGTTTCTGGAGCCAGCTTCTTGTGGACACTCAGAGAACTGCAGTCATTCTTAAATGAAACAGCGTTTTATTTTCAGGTGTTAAACATCTTCAAACAGTTGGAAGAAAATGTAACCGTTTGTAAATTATCGGCTACTAGAAGTTTAGTTTTGGAAAATGATGAAGGAAAGTCATTTTCATCAGGGTTTCACTTTTGATCATTAATAAATAACTTTTCATGAAAGAGAAACTTTACATGAGTCAGAGAGCAGGAAGTGTTTATGTGTCTGTTCTGAACTCTCCATATTGGAAGAACCTAAAAAAATATTACCTGTGTGAATATGTCTTATCTTCATATTCAAAGCAATAAGGGAGTGGGTGATTTATGCACCAAGGTTTCATATCTGGAAGCTGCCCAGTACCTGCAGCTTCAAACTGTTGGCTGCTGAGCTGCTCTGCTGAGGTGGGGATTAAACGTCCTGCATGAATGCACACTGGTTTGACAAAAACGAGCAGGAAGTGACCAATTTCCAAACTCAGCCTTCTTCTTCTTCTTCTTCTTCTTCTTCTCAACTGGACAGAATTTGGAAAAAGTTGCTTTGCGGCGTTAAAATCCTACGTCTGAACTTTGGGTCACTATACTTCCTGTAATCAATCTCAAATCTACCCTCTGAAAACAGGTCTCTGTTGGACTCAGTTTAGCAGATGAATAAAGATGTTTTCCGACAGAACCTTATAACTGAATGGTGTTTTCTTTTTCATTCTGCCAAACTCTGCTGGCACGGAGAGGGACTTGACTCTTAGATGTGTTGCAGCATGGAAGTAGTTCAAAAGAAAGAAATGATGGTGGACCAACGGGCAGTTATCTTAATCTTAACGATGGCCAAACTCTTCAGGTAAAGGTACCTGATTATTGTCATTCCAGGCTTTAATTCAAGACGTGGACAGTGAAACCAAATGTATTTATTTGTTAATACTTTGTGACTTACAGCAGGACTGCAATAAAAAGGATAAATCATTTAAAGATTTAGAATTGTATGTAGGAGTGCTTTTGTGTGAATGCTCAGTGCACATGTGTTGTTCCACTCTTCACTCTACTCCCCTGTATTGGTCCTGCGATCAACACACCTACCCTGCACCAACCTTCGGTCACTATGCCATTCACAAGTCCAGCTACAGCTTCGTCCTTTATGCTGTTTTGTTACCCGTCTGTCACTGCTTCTTAAACCTGATGTTTGTCTCCAGGATCTACTTCTGCCCATTCGTCCTCACAGCCAGCCAGACGCCTCCTCACGGCCTCACCCCCCAGCACTGGACACTTCACCCCTGAAAGATCCTGAATAAAGTTCCTTTTGACACCCATACCTGTTGGTCTGTATTTCAGTTCAACGACATTCATGACAATATAAATGCTTACAACAGATAGTTTCACACCCAGGTTGTCAAATACAGCCGCCTGGTCATTAACCTGAGAGGTCCACATAGGACACCACAGGAGTCTTTGGGGCATCATATCTGTAAGTGGACCTCCTTCATGGTGTTTTAAAGCTGTGATGGTTGGAGGGAGGGAGGGTACATACGTGGGATGAAAAGTAAGAACAAAAAAGATAAACACAGATGTGATGAAAATCAAATAATCTTTATCTGTATGGCACCAAATCATAACAAATGGTATCTCAGCACACCTTATTAAAAAAGCAGGTAAAAAACCTTACTATAAGTTTAAATGTGAATAAAAAAATGTGTGATGAATTCTTTAGTGATTAGACTTTCAGGTCAATTTGATAGAAATGGTTTCGATTGGAAGAAACTGGAGCTTTATGTAATCTTTTTATTGTCTTTCATTTTTCAATAATTGTTAATAAAAGTCTACTCTAGGATATCGGAAAGGAGGCTCCAGCAGACCTCGGATACAGGAGGAGCAATGTGGATTCCATCCTGGCCGAGGGACTTTGGACCGTCTCTTTACACTCTCAGGGCTACTTTAGGGGGCATGGGAACTTGCTACGAGCCATCCTGTCCCTTTATGACAAGGGGAGCTGTGTCCACATCTTTAGGACAAAGTCACACACGTTCCCGGGGCGTGTTGGCCTTTACCAGGTTTGCCCCTTGTCACCAGTTCTGTTTTTTTTTAATTTTCATGGGCAGCTTCTCAAGGCACAGTCTGGGGGGGGAGTGTTTCCAGTTTGAAGGCCTTGAAATCTCATCCCTGCTTTCTGCAAGATGGTTTTGTTGGCTTCCTCATGCTGGAACCTCCAGCAGACATTGGTGAGGTTTGCAGCTGAGTGCGAAGCGGCTGGGATGAGGGTCAACACCTGGAAATCAGTGGATATACCTCTCTTTATTTCTCCATTTATTTACTCTCTAAATCTTTATAGATGTATTTAATGACACTCTCATGAACCCTGAAAAACTTGAAGCTTACACTCCAGTCCTCCATAGTGTGTTTGTGTACATTAAACTATGTAAGTAGTGTCCCAAAAGAATGCTCTGTACCCAAACAACCTCCCTCCATCATCACAAGCAGGCACAGCAGGTTTAACACTAATCTAATAAAGGCTGACTTTGTCATTAAACAATAATCAAATACCTTTTCAGCCAGTGCCTCCAAATGATTTAAGTCTCTGGAAATTGGAGGAGATATATCCTTGGCAGAGTGTCCTGTCTCATATTTGCAAGTCTACTTGGCAGCTGTCGATGTGCACTGATAGTCCTTGTGAGAGGGATCCTGCTGTGGAGAGTCTTTAAAGCTGTGGACCCCGGAAAAGGAATGGATTTGTGCTGATTGTGGAACTGACATTGCCAAGTGTTGGAAAACTGCAAGCTCCCCTCAAGCCAGCCTCAATGCAACGTGGAGAGTTTATACATGACAGCTGGTTCTGCTGCCAAGTATTTACTTTCTCTCTTTTGTATGATTTCTTTTAATGTTTTTTACACTTTCAGCACATTAAGTCAAAATTGATGAAGCAATAACCCTGACATAAATATTTCTCTATTGCATACAAATAAAAATAAACTTAAATACCACAGCTTACAAAATGCATCACTTACAACAAATGTCATTTATGTCCTTCAAGCATGAGGTGGAACAGAGTAATGTTAGAAGGGCCCAAGTAATTACACACCGTTATGGAGACCTCGTCCACATTTAGTTGAAATGAAAAAACATCTCCTTAAAGAAACAGCTTTGAGTACACTATTTGATTCTGGTCTTGGATTTTCTATGTTTCGACCAGAGAACCGATAGCCGCTTTAAGAACCCTTCAGTCTGCCTGAACCGGTATTTTCTTATCTGCTTCACGAAGGTTTCAAAACCAATGCAAAGCTTCAGCGTCTGCAACACTCTAAGCAGGATTTGAACTGCAGTACCCATTTCAAACACTAGGTGCCAGAGTAACATGGTTGGTTCTTTAACAAGCCCTGCAATGTTTTGGATTAATGAGCTTAAGGAAAAGTCTTAAACGATTTCTCACGTATGAAACAAACTTAAATGCAAACTTCTGACTTGTTCATACACCGCACTTTACTGCTCACCTCAGTGAATTCAACATTACATGTATTCACTTTGCTTACAGTATGTTCATTTGGTTGGTTTAAAGAGAATGAATGCATGAAGGTGAAATTAGGCCACGTTCCTTTGTTATAAACACAAACGTATGAAATGGCCTTGACAAAACAAGTAACATTTTACATAAGCTCAATCAGCAATATTGTTATGTTCAAACTACAGTGTTTCATGGAATTAGATTTAACATGAACAAAGAGGCCTTTATCTGAAGAAATGGTGAATCCCCGGTGCACGGCTTTCATCTGACGCTCAGATGAAGTCACTTCCTTTATTTCCCATTAAATCGATGACTACCTTTCAGTGTGTGTGCTGCCTTGTCACAGCATCACCCATGACTGGAAGATGAGAAGTCAAATTATCTGTTGCACCTTTGAGGTTGATAGAAACAGACACGCAGATCTGTCAAAGTCGAGACTGATCGGCGAACACACAACACATCGTCTACGGTGTCACAAGGAATTTCACTGTCTGTCTCTCTTGGTCCATAAATTTTTTTGTACGTAACCGTTTGAAGGCAATGCTCTGAAGGGCTTCGGTGTGTCCTGCTTCATTATACGTTTATTTCTCCTGCTGTCAGGTTTGCAGCAGGAACCAAAGAAAGCTGTTATTTGACAGGAATGCTGAGTGTTTGTGTGTTTTTTGACGAATCTATTCACCCATCCTTTCTCTACATCTTTCTCCTGATTAGGCAGACAGGGATAAACAGGCTTGTATTGAGATGCAGAAATCAGTAAACAATGTTATTACATTTAAAAATAGCCATTACTTACCGTCCTCCCGTGGTAGTATTACCAGCACTGCTTGGTTTATTAACGGCTATTATTGTAAATGTGCTAAGAGCTCTGTGAGGCATTCAGAAGGACGTTAAAGGCGCTTTATCCATCTGGGAGGGAGACGCATTAACCTTAAAGTGATATTTAAATGTCAGGACAGTATGTGTGTGTGTCGACGAGCATATAGAGAATGTAACTCAATAGAGGCCTACCCTTTCCAGCTGCATATTAGATCAGATTATGCAGTCAGAGATGACTGATTGCCCGGGCCGATGTTTTCATCAATTAGGTCCAATTACCAAACAGCTCCAGTCGCACGCGACCTCAAGCCGCTCAATTATTCAGCCATGTTGTGCTTCTCAATGCTGAGGATGAGACTTTTCAGCCACAAAGGAAGCAGGTCTTTAAGGTGTGAGGTATTTTTCACAAATTTCTCAACGCCTGTTCTCCATGACTGAAACGGCATGTACAGTTATAATCTCACACATTTAATGCACAACCACGTCGTCGTCCATAACAACCTGGGGTATCGGACAATATATCCCCCAAGGGTGTCAGATGAAGTCCCAAAATAGTTAGCGTGAAGAAAAATACAAGCAAAAATGAGATTTCCCAAGGACTTTGAGCTTCGGCCTCCCAGATGGGTTTTCCTAGTTTCTGGTGATCAGGGTGAAATAAAGATTGTAGCTATCTCATTTAAAAAATCCTAACCATTTGTTGGAGAGAAATATGTTTTACCATTCCTGTAAGAAACGAGTGTACATGTAAAGACCCACAGGATCATTTCAGACTCCCTGACGATCCAGGGAAAAGTCTGGGTAAAGCCCGAATATAAGATGTGGCTGTTTGTGTTCACACATGTTGCTCATTAGAACATCTTCTGAATGTTTTCAGGAGTTCTTGTGAAAGTTTAAAATAATCATCAATTTGTGAAAAACACATTTACTGCAAAGCTTTGACGGACCAACAAGGTCCTGGGATTGGATTTTGATCTTTGTTCTGTCCGTGTGGATTCTGCATGGTACAAGCTAAGCTAATCTAAACTAAGCTAAACTAAGCTAAGCTAAGCTAAGCTAAGCGGGGTAAAAACTGAAAGATAATCAGGTAGATTTTGGACGTGATTCGGCCAAAGTCAGCAAAGGCCAGAGTATGTTGTCAGAATCTCCCGCAGTGTGAGGTGTTAAGATTGATTTTAACCTTCCTGATCTGCTCGGATCACAATCGAGGCTGCCCCGATGTGTACATTTGAAATCATAAATATTAGCGTGCAATATTTACTATTAGGAATCCGACCGAGAACAGCCGTGTCGATAGTCACCTGGAACAGAACAATAGCCAATCAGTAGGCAAGCTCACTAAATCAGGAAATACAACAAACACAACGCGAAACAAGCAAACATGAAGCGTGAACTTAAATAGATGTCATAAATTAAGGACCAACTTCTTGATTTGTTGCAATAAGCCTACTGTTTATTCATTTAAAGTTTATTTGATGTGGACCAAATGCATTGATTTGAGTGTTTTAGTGCTAATTTGCATTTATGACGTGACCTGTAAGACAAACTACAATCCAGCTGACAAGGACCAAACTGTTCACCGTAAAGGATGCACCAGCTAACAGCTAGCCACGTTTAGCTTGACCATAGTGTTTGTTTACTCCTACAACGTGTTCGACCGCACGTTTTGATCGAGACTCTGCTTGTTGGAGAATGAATCGGTTAGTGCTGAGTGGGTCGCCTCGTTGTAAACTACGCACCACAAGATCTGAACTGATAATCTCTCATGATTTCTCGTCATGTGTGGGCTCGATCTCTCTTTTTTTTCAAGATTTTAAAATGATTTTAGTGTTTCAGGCCCTTTGTCTCTGTGGGCTTCTTTCCATAGCTGAAGAAAATGGTGGCTAAAGACTGACAACAAACCCTGAACAGAGTGAGTGACACAAACCAACACAGAATACACCTGCTTTTAAATTCATTAACACAGACTCCTACTGACAGCTCGTGGTTTGTTAGCTAAAGAAAAGTGAATCAACTTGTGGAAAAGACTTGCTTCTTCTCCTCGGCGTCTCCTTCTTCTTGCACTTATCCGACCATCTTATCTTGTTTGAGAATGTCATTTAGGATTCTGTCATTACAGGACAAGCTTTGAGAGCGGTCGGGATTGAAATCTTATCTCCTCCAAGGGTAAGATGTCAGATCTTGCCAAAATCTCTGAAGTTCAGAAAATCCTAAATTACTTCTCTAAAAATAGGACACTTTGGAGCACATCCCGTCGGTGGTGGTTTCTAAAAATCTATTAGAAACCCAGGCAGGCTGCGATCTGAAGGTTTAAGAGCTGTGAGCAGGTGTAAACACTGTGACACACAACAGGAACTAATCAGGAGGAGTGCATGCTGCATACATGAGATGCTGGTTTATTTCTGAAGAGGCTTTTCTTATTTTTGTGTTTGCCTGTTTTTGGAGAAGGTTTAGGAGTCGTAGTGAAAAGAAGCACAAAAATGTCCAACTTAATTTGACTTTAATAAATATATACCTACACACTTCTTTTAAAGGTCACATAGCAGAATACGATTCATCATGTTTCTCTAACACTAATGTGTCTCTAGTCCGTTTACAAACACCCCAGTTATTAGAAAAGTCCATCCACTCCTGTCCAGGAAAAGTCAAGCCTACTTACCTCTCTCACCCCCCCCCCCCCCCCCCCCCCCCCCCCCCAACCTGGTCTCAACTCAAGTTGCATCGTTCATGAGTTGCCTGAGTTATTATTATTGAGTTTTTATTGCTTGAAATCTGATGTTGGTCAGGTTTTTGTTTGGGTTATTTTACTGTCTGGGTTTTGTGGTTATTATACCACTATTTCTTCTCCCTCTTGTTTTTGTTGAGCTCCTGCACTCTTTGTAGCAGTGAGAGGATGTGTTGACTGCTTGGGCCTATTATTATAGATGCTAAGGACAGCACATTCTTTCTGCAAACAGGGTTGTATTCTGTTAAGTAATTTTAACCAGTGAGCAACTGGGCAATGTATACCTGATTTAAGCACTTTGACTGAAGCTGTAAAGGAGTCACACAGGAACAGGATTCTTTGCCCAAAATGACATTTTTGTAAAATAAGCAAAGTCCAAAAAAACACACAAATCATGTTTTTCATTTGCAAAAAAAATGTTTGCCAAAAAATGTCGTTAAGGATCAGAAGGTGAAGTCCTGCCGAGCCACAGTGAAATATTGAGGCTGCTGCTCTAATCTGTTGGCTCGTTCAGGGTGGCAGCGTGGACGCTGTTGGAGAGCGAGGCACACTCTCTCTCTCTCTGCAGCTGCAGAGCCAGCGCTAACACCGGCAACAAAAAGGTATCACAAATGTTCCTCACTGCTTCACCTGCCAACAGCTCTGCATGCGCACAATCCATTACTGAAGCCAGTGCATTTAGACACACAGCAGCCCGGCTTTATTCATGAACAAAGAGTCGGTGGAGAGGAGATTTAGTCACTATCACTAAATGAATATTTCATTTATCTTGAAATGTTGTATTTCAAAAAGTCAGTAGCTGACCTGAGCTGGTGTGAAACATTCAGAGTCATCGATGTATTTAATGTTTCTTAGATGTATCTTTAAAACTGCCAAAATGTCAGATACTGTATCTACTGAATAAACCATAAAATACTAAATCATCAGACATGAAGGAAACAGTGAAGCAGCCAGTATGTCCTCCATATTTGTGATTCCTGTTCGGAATAGTTTGTTTGTGTTTTGATTAGAGAAGGTAGGTGTCACCGCCCTTGTTTTCAGCACACCAACAGGTGTTTCAGTGATGGAAGCTGGCTAAAAAGAAATCAAACTGATTCTACCCAACAGTGATTTTCTAATAAGCTCCAGGAGCTATATATATATATAAATAGAGAGAGGTTAGAATGCAGAAAGGTTTCAAAAACTGATGCAGAGCTGGATAAACACTGAAGCTTCAGTGTCCTCAACATGATACGTGAGCGTTGACTCGAAGGACGAGGGGGGCGGAGGAAGACAGCTCTCACCTGTGTTCGCCCGTACGATGTCAGAGTTACAAACTGCTCCTTTAACATCGATGTCACATCTAAATGGACAGCCACTGACATCAAAGCTCAATTCCTATCTTTCAGTCACGTGACTCGTGTAGACGCCAAGACGGCAAAGACAGCTTTCCTCAAACTCTAATTCATCAGCAGAGTGAAATGTGTGTGTTCCATAAAAATAATTCCCTCGTGTGTTTCAGTGGATGTGTGAAGATCTTAAGTGGAATTAAAGCAGAATGCAAAGTGTAATGTATGTAAATGTAGTGGAAGAGGAGCATTATGGCGATAAATCACTACACTCATTTTTCCTCTCAGCGGACAGCTGTATAAACTGAAGTAAATGTAAGTAAAGGTCTGCTGCTGTACATATTTTAAGTCGTTTAAACTACTGTCACACCCCACTGAAAGGCAGATGGCTGGGTGCTTTGTGTGTGTGTGTGTGTGTGTGTGTGTGTGTGTGTGAGTGTGTGTGTGTGTGTGTGTGGGGGTGAGTGTGTGTGTACTTCAGAAATGTGTGCTCAGCAGGTTCCTCCCCGTCTCGCGACCAGCACCCAAGGGTTTGACAAATAGGATCTGGCCCGGTGGTGCTGCTTATTAGCAACATTTGTATGAGGCCTCACCCGTACTTGTGTGTGTGTGTGTGTGTGTGTGTGTGTGTGTGTATGTATTATACGCGTGTATCACTTAACATTTGAATGTGGTCGAGGGATCTCACCTTTGCTAGACCTGCAGTCAGCGTTTCTCTGCTGCAGACTCACAGCTCGGGTCAGGAGCAGCTAATGTTCCTTAATACCTTCCACGCCGCTCTCATACAGTGATGAGTAGCTCCTCCTGAGATCAGCGTTTCACGATGACTCACACAAAATGTTGAGTGTACCTTCTGGGTAGTGCTGATGAAATCCAGACACGGCGGATTTTGAATGTAAATGTTGAAATTAATCTGAACCTGCAGAAAACTGTTGAACATCTGCAAATAAACTGCAGATTCTGGTAAATGCAAATAATCCACCTGTCGGGTATGATGTCAAGTAAAAATAAAACGTTACCAAGACCTGTCCGTATATGAAAGCAAACAACAACAAATCCGAGGGACCCATTATTGGATCATGTACTTTTGTTAATTACACAGAAGGAGTGATGAGTGTGCTGGTACGACCCCCCTGAAAACTCACCGACTGAGCTGCACGGTCTCGTCTTTAAACTGAAGCTTCCCGTCATTTTGAGTTATGAGGTCACGTGAAGGTCATTATAACCATATAAATACTCACCCTACTTCCCTCTTTGTTTCTGGACCTCAACTGTTTTCCCTCTCTCTCTCTCTCTCTCTCTCTCTCTCTCTCTCTCCATCTTAACTCCCTCTCCTCCTCCTCTTTGATGCTAATAGGGAGTGAAGAGTGTTGCGCGCTGGAGTCCCATACAGCCAACAGTCATCTTCTATAAAATCATATCCAGCTCTGCTTTTTTTTCCCCCTCACACGCAGTCTGTCGCTTTCAAACACACGGCCAACACAGAGTGGACACAAAGTGCTTCTGAAGCGTCTGGCCCCTGATGCGTGATGGAGCAGGTACGTTGTGGACTGAATCACGTGCAAGCGCTCACAGAGGGCCGTCTGCTCTGTGAGCATGACGTAGTGTTGATGCTGACAGGAAACAGAAAAATTCAACCATTCAACAGACTGTATAAACTTTGCCATGAAAAAGAGGAAAATCATTTTTATCTGATTGAAAATCTGCTTTTCAAATTTCCATCCGAGCTGCAAGTGTGCACACGTCCGAGACTGGCCTGATTCTTCACTCTCTAATCCCGAGTTAAACATTCTGCAGAGTCCTGATTTAAGTACCGTCCACTAAGATCTTACTGTCCATCGACTGTACGAAGGAAAACAGCTGTCCACTGTGATGCAAATCAGAATCTATCACAATATTAAGCTTTCATTCATGTCTATAAACAGACACTTCCATCCAAGTGCAGATCATAATTTCCCACATTGATGCTGTTTCTCATCTCTCACACATTTCTGAAATTGCTCATCAGACAGAAGCAGAGGGAAAAGAAGTTTTGGCCCAAATCCTTTAAAGTCCCTTTACACTTGTTAAAAATCTGTAAATGAGGATATTTAGCTTAAGCAATGATTAAAATGCTAAACGTTTTTTTTTAGCTTTAAATTACTTCCACTGTTCTTCATTCCTGCTAAAGTAGTGCTAAAAAGTGATGTGCACACTACATTTTTTCGACTAACGTCAGTGATTTATGTGCAGACGTGGCTTCATGTGGAAGACAGATTGTATTCCGCGCTCGTATATCTGCAAGACTTGTACTCTGCAGGCTGTAAACACTTATTCTTAAGCACAAACTGAACCTCCCAGGTGAATGAACCCCCCCCCCCCCCCCTCCCCCGACAGCCCCTTCAGATAAAGACGAGGACAGAGTCAGCGAGCAGAGCACTTGGTACGATAAACGTCAAATTTCATCTCCCTGAAAGAGGAGTGAGGCGGAGCCACCATCTTTACTGTTAAAGAAAGACGTCTAGTTTTCCAAAAGAGAAGCCAGGAATGATAAGTTCTTGATACTCGATGTGTGTTAAGACTAAGAATGAAACAGATTGCATGAATAGAAGGCAAATAAAGACATGACAGGAGGTTCTGACATCACTCAATAACTGCAGAAATTCTAGGTTTTGTCCGACACTCCAAACAGGGCTGGAAGAGAGATCGAGCAGACAGTCGGGAGAGAGAGAGAGAGAAAGAGAGAGGGGGGGAGAGAAACAGCAATATATGAATGAGACAGAGAGAAACAGCAGCAGATGCTAAATGGTAGACTGAGCACTAATAACTCATCTGTTTTTATTCTTTGAATGATAAACGTTAGTCACAATAAGGAGCTGACCTGATTGACAGGTGGGTGCGAGGTAGCGATTTGTCAAGACGCTTAAGTCCCGCCTCAGCTCCAGCTCTTACCCCGTCTGAAAATTAGGCTGGGACAGAATTTCCAGCATGGCGACCGCCATCGATGGGACTTTAAAGTCCCCTGCAGGAACGGATGGGTGATGTCACTCAGTTGGCACGCTCCACAGACGGACCACGGACTTTGTCGTAGTGCGTGGCGGCAGACTGACTGCGGCACACACTGTATGTGGAAATTGGGGGTTACTGTTCGGCTGTTAAACGTTAGCTCCCTAAAGCCTGATTGATACCTCTGCATGGATTACGTAGCCCCGCACCGACACAGATTGCGTAAGCGGCGTTATTGGTCCGCTGAGTAGTGACGCATTTCCGGTATTGTCGACATTTTCTGCTGTCAGCTCTGACTCCAACGCAGTACGCTGGACTTCAATCGCCGTGGTTTCCTGTAAACAAACAGTCAGGGAATGTGGACAGGACCAGAAACTGGCTGTATAACAAGCATTAGCTTTTTGTAGGTCGAGTATTGCAGAGCTACTCGCAGAGACACTCCAACACACACGTGTGTCGTGCTCATGACGAGGCAGGACACCAAGGCGTAGATTAAACACAGAACCAAACATCAGGCTAAACGCTACGGTGGAAAACAGATATACTGGAAGTGTCCACGCCTTTGTGTTTCCTGGGGGAGTCTTCTCAAGTCCACACACACACACACACACACACACACACACACAGCTCTATCAGCAGTTGACTTTGAGGCCAAACGCGATTGTTAGAGGCAGAGCGATGAGAACAATTGTTTGGACAGTGTGTTGAGATTTAATCCCTTCATCTGGACCCTCTCTCCCTCTGTCTTTTTATCTCCCGAACACTCACACACAAAATACACACATGCTTCACACACACACACACACACACACACTCACACTCACACACACACACACACACTCACACACTCTCCCTTTGCCATGCAGCATGGCAGTAGGAAGCATGTAACCCCTCTTTATTCACAGATTTCCTCTCTCACCGCCTGGTCTTCAGTCCTGAGATCTCAGAGAAGTCCAAAAATATCACTAAACAGAGACAATGATAAGAATCTCAGAGGCCAAAGTCCTCTTAAAACGGGAGTGGTAGATTTATATATCATCTTTTTTGTCAGATTATAGCATTGGGAAGTGTAGCCTTTTGAAAGATGGCAATACTAAAATGATATGAGTCCCCAGCCGGTGAAAACACAGAGAATATTATAGTTTTATTTAAAGCCCCTCTTACCCTGTATTTGCATGAAGCAGTATAAATTGGACTCTCATTGGTCAGTTACATTAATACAACGGCAGGAAATTACACGATTGTTATTTATTATCCCAGTTATTAGTTTTTGCTCATAAATCATGCTCATGTCCACACTTTCATTTGGTCTATTACGAACACTTCTTACCAACAGGATTATGGAAAATTAGGAAATGGACTCATCCAATCAAAACACAGTCCTCCTGGCGTCCTAATAGAGAGAATTCAGTGACACTGGAAGCAGACTGATGAGCAAGGTGGACACATTAGCAAGAGCAGCCAGAGCCTCCATCTCATGATTTGAATGAAAACGACGCCTCATCACAGGAGATAACATGTTTTCTTTAACCTGCAGGAAAGACATCGTTTCTCCCAGGAGTCCGTTTCATCATTGATGCCCGACTGGGAGACAAACCCTCCAGGCAATCCTGAGACGTCTCCTTCATAAGAATGGTGACTGACAGACAACCCGAGAACATAATGCCTCCTGCCATGCCCGTCAACAACATAAAAATAAAACATCCCGTCAGCTTGGGCTGCAGCAAACTATTTCTGTCGTAACTGATGGACTCTGCAAGTACGTTCATAAAACCTATAAAATGAGATCAAAACTGAAAAAAATGTGCACAACAACCCCAGGATCAAGGACTTTTTATATCCTCCAAAAGGTAAATAGATTGACATTACAGTAAAAACAGCGACAGGAAACAGAACATCAAAGTCGATAAAGACGTTTTGTTTTTTGTAGTTTTAAGTTCACAGATTTTTTTTCCCTTTTTTTTTTGTAAAAATGTCGATCAACATTATTAGTAAAAGTCACATATGTGTGTTTGCAATTGATGAGAATACATTTCTATCTTCACACAACCTGATCCGACCTGATATTCCCTAAATGAACCGTCTTTTCTCGGGCCTGCTCAGAATCCAGTGCCTGCTGCACGTTTCGCTGAGCGTCACGGCTGATGGAGATCTGCACTCCAGCTGATGTCAGTGTATAAAAATGGAACATGTACGGAGGCTGTGGTCCACCAAGCGAGGGGCCGGGGATCGTTGCTCCTTTCCTGCATGTCATTCCTCTCTACCCACTGTCCGGTCTAATCAAGGCATAAAAAGCCCCAAAAAAAATGCTCTCATTTATGTAGTTATCTGTTTATGCTTGGCATTCGTTCCATCTCACACCGTACGAGCTGATTTTTTTCATACACACAATTAAAGATTGATGTGTTGTCATTGAAGGGTCTGAGGGTAGATCACCAGAATGATCACACCGTACGTCTCGAATCAAGATGGAGAATTGGCAATCTTTAAATCAGGTTTCCTTCAGGCGTCGTGTATTTCAGTTGCATTGCCGTCATGTACCTAGCTTCATCACAACGAAGATCACCTGGAAACTGGAGATCAGTAGCTATTTATGGCAACCTCTCTCTCTCTCTTTCTCAGAAGTCACGTCAAATGTGATGGAGCTGGAATTCAGCTTTAAAACAGTAGTGCAACTCAAAAATGCAAAAGCATCCTTCGGAGTTCCTGTGCGTAATCATTTCATGCTCAATCCACCTGGAGAAGGTTCATTTATCACAGATTCTCAAATCTGTTCTCAATCTACAAATCTATTGTGTTGAATTTTTTCTCCTCTATAATTAACATCAGCCGCAAAGCTCCCCAGCTTCTACTTTTTGTTTATCACAAAACGTTCAATATGTTGTCATGAGTTGTACTTCTCAAACGAAGTCGTTCATATTTTCACATGCGCTCAAAGCTGAAGGACATATTGATAGGAAGTAAGTCACAGATGGTCATACACTTGCTGTATGATCACTTGGACTGTTTTTCCCCGACATGTTTTGCAGTCTCCGTATTTGCTGAAAGCAAATAACAGCAGAAAACCGCATGATGTTGCGTGACCGTGTGACACGGTGCTATCACACAGTGTCTCCATCTCTTCAAAATAGCACACAGCTTCTCACTACCTGCGTTCATTATGTGGTAAAAACCTGGTTTTTTGCTTTAATGAGACTTGCTGCAGCTAAATGTGACATGTTTGTGTGTGTGTGTGTGTGTGAGAGTGTGTGTGTGTTTGTTTATGAGAGACATGTGTACAAATCCATAGAGCAGATGGAGGCACATAACAGCAGGGGGCAACTAACACACACACACACACACACACACACACACCTGCACTCAGTGTGCAGAAGGGTAAATGAAAGGGGACATAAGCTCAAACCTCCGGGTCACAGGGAGCTAAAGGTATGCTGTAACAACCGCTGGATGATCACACACACACTTAGTCCCTAAATGAAATGTCATTGACAGCCTGTGTGTGTGTGTGTGTGTGTGTGTGTGTGTGTGTGTGTGTGTGTGTGTGTTCGTGTGGGTGTTCGTGTGTGTGTGTCTGTGTGAACGGCTTGACAGTCAGCCATTCCAGCGCTGTGCAGCAGAGGCGGCTGCTGCTGCATTGTCTGCCATACAATAGTGATTAGGAGGGCGACACAGACAGAAGGAGAGCGGGTGAATCTTATTGTGTGTCGCACAAAGGCATTTCAGAAGAATGCAAGAGAGAGAAGAGATAAAAAGAGGTTTTATTGTCTGTTGTACAATAGTGTTCAGTTGCATAAGATCACAGCGCTGAAGGAGAGAAGAGGGGAGATTTAACAGGAGATCCTGTTTGACTGTCATTTCAACATCGAAACAAATACAAGTAGGTATATAAAGTGTCTTAATTATTCTTGGACCAGACGAGTGGAGCTCATGTTTTCCCCGTCTCATCCATTCAGGCAGACCTCCATCCTCCTTGATTCATAACAGACCAATCACAACTATTTATATAATCCGGGTTTACATTGGGAGGATAAAACTGAGGATATACTAATGTAAATATCAAAGATGGCTGCTGTTGATGTGGAACAGCCCAAATACACATTAATTGGTTTCAATCTTTATTTTGTGTATTTGTGTGGCGCCAATTCATAACAAATGTAATCTGAAGACAATTTACAACCAGCAGGTAAAAGACATTAATCCATTGTGAGCGTAGCACTTAGCAACATTTAGCAAAAGTTACAGTAGCAATAAATCTTCCTTTTAAGAAGTGAAAATCTGAAAAAATGGGATTAAAATGTGGTTCATAACTATGATTTACAGAAAGCAACATGTAGTGATGTGATTTGAATGAGAGAGAGAGAGAGAGAGAGAGCAAGAGAGAGAGCGAGAGAGAGAGAGAGAGAGAGAGCGAGAGAGTGAGAAAGAGAGAGAGAGAGAGAGAGAGAGAAAGAGAGAGAGAGAGTGAGAAAGAGAGATTAATTGATTCTCATCTTAAGAGTGAATAATTCCACGTGGGATGTGTCTTGTAAATGATCAATCAGAAACAGACACGCTCCTCCCTCAGGGGATGCCGGATCCCAAAAAACACGAAAGGTAAGCACAAAAAGATCCGCAAAACAAGAAGCTCCCACTTGAAGGATTTATTAAGTGACGAGCAAACTCGGCATGAAATAAAAACATTCATCACTCGCATCAGTAAAACTGGATGGTGTTGCAAAAGTGTCTGCAAGTTGTGTCTGCAGAAGCCACAAGAATTGGATGTTGGAGCAGAGCCTCGTGTTTCACTGCTTGGTTCATCAGGAGGCATTTTGGTCACAAGAAGAAAAGATTTGGGATTCACATGATGGCTTGTCAAGAAGATGAAGAGGCACTTTACCCTGCTCCTTCTTCACTGTCTGATCATCCTCCTCTGTCCCATCTGTTATCTCCACGCTGATGTCCTCTATCCTCCATTATCCTGATTGTGATTGAGCCAGGTGTGTCTCAGGATCGGCGCTCAAACTGTCTTCATATCCTTAAAGCAACACTTCACTTAACTGCTGTTTGCAGGTTTGACTTTGTCAGTCGTCACCATCCGACTCCATCCATCTCATCCTTCCTTTTTGTTTTAGTTCAGAAAGTTAGGAGCCTTGTTACTGGCTTCATGTCACAGTTTCTCAAGTGTTGTTCTGGTGTGATTTTACCACAAAAAAAAAAAACAAAGCTTGTGCATCCCACACACACACACACACACACACACACACACACACAAAGACACAGCAGAGACGTCCCTTCATTTCCACCCCTGCTCCCATATCACCTTCCAGCAAAGTCGCGAAAAGAAAATTCCATCAGAGTCGAGGAAATAAGGGTCAGAGAGAAGATAAAAGATGTTTACCAGAAAAGAAAAGTGATCCTGTTACAGAGCACAGTGTGAGCTGTTTACGATAGCTATCATGTGAAAGATTTCACATCTCCTCCGCGGTAAACTGGCAGAAGGTCAGGGATATTGAACAGACAGGTTGCCAGAAGTTTGGCTTAGTGGATTCCCAGGGATCTCACTTGGGCTCTTGTCAACTAAAGCCTATTTATAGCATTTCCAAGCTCCGCTAATACAAATCTCTATCCATCTGTGAAAATCAAACCCGCTTGACCTTTTTGCAATTCTTGTCATACTCCAGAGTGAAGGCCCGGGATGATCCGCAGTTAAAGGAGGATTGGGTTGATAAACAACAATGGATCCCATTTGGTTTAGATTGATTCCACTTATCTCACTGTTTGCTGTACTTTCGCCATTTAGTTGTATCGCTGTGTGGGAGAATGAATCTGAAGAAAATAACCAGGGGACTAGAAACACAGCTTTGGAGGAACTCGCACTTTGAGAGTTGATGTGTTTCTGCCAAGGTGAAGTGCTGCAAGGCTTCATTAGTATGCATTCAACGCTGAAACACGAACACAACAACAAATCCTCAACATGTAAAAAGAGCTGGAAAGAACAAACAATATGCTGCATATACTGTAAGGCCAAAGAAATCAACCATTTCTGTATGTGTTGTCGTTGGTTGGATTCACAACCAGCCAAAAAAGCAACATTTACAGCATGTTTACAGTCTTGTTCAAAAAAACGAGTTTAATCTGGTTCGCTTATTTCTTGAACAGCAAACAGCTTACTCGTCTTTTTTGATTTTATGAAGGATAAAGGTTATTCATAATAAAGGGTGCAGCTGATCTGATTGACAGGCAGCCACTTTAACACGTCTGTCAGACGGCTTGTATCAACTCCAGCTCTTTGCTCGTTACTCGGCTGACCAAAAGATTGCTTTAAGGCAACATTTCAAACATGGCGACTGCCACCGATGGGTTTGAAAAGTCAGCTTCACTGATCGAAGGTTAATGTCACTGAGACTCACGGACATGTTTATATACAATCCACTAATTTTACCCGCCAAGACATCAGATCACTTGGGCCAGGATACAGGGTCTGTCCTGGATAATAAACAAGTTTTATCTCATTTTATTTCATATTTTACCTTATTTTATCTATATTGCACCGTGGGGAGGGTTCACTGTATGTCTGACATATTTTGGAATTGACATTAAAGTAAACCTTGAACCTTGTCTTGCCTGTTTTAATAATTGACTTATTCCATTGTTATAAGTTAAACAATGGAGACTTGAATTTTCCATTCTGAAGTACTTTGGAGTGAAGACGTTCAAGACAGGTTAAACTACACACGGACTCAGAGTGGGACTTTGAAGTCCACCTAACAAAGGGGAGAGCTGTTAACCACGTTCTAGCCCAAAGAGCATTTA
Source organism: Symphodus melops (assembly GCF_947650265.1). Classification (NCBI taxonomy): domain Eukaryota; kingdom Metazoa; phylum Chordata; class Actinopteri; order Labriformes; family Labridae; genus Symphodus; species Symphodus melops. Next base: position 4,103,434 of record NC_136691.1, read on the forward strand.
GATTTGAGTATTCCTTCGACCGTGCCTGAGCAAAGCACTTGAGCCAGACCACCGTAACATTTAGCTCATGAGTACATGACATTACAGACGGCTTATGGTGATAGAAATGTTGTTAAGTTTTAAACTTCTTCGGTCATTAACTACAGTGTCGGACAAATTCATAAAGAAGGTAACCTGAATGGATTTACCAAAGGTCCAAGAGGGAAGATTTTCAGCACAAATCGTGAAGATTTTCAGCACAAATCGTGAAGATTAAAAGCATGAAACCAAAACTTCATGACTTTATCAGGGACTCTTGAATTATCGAAAAAATATTAGTTATTTGACCCCTTAAATTCAAAATGTTGACCCTCAACAGGACAATGAGATAAATATTGATCCTATTGCTCCTGTAGTTAGAAAACATTTTTGGAAATGTTAGAATCCTTGAACAACTATCGATTTGAAGAACAAACCCAATTTTGTTTTTAACCAACATTTTAGTTGTTTGACACCATTCATTGTCATGGTCCTACTATTTTTATCACAGTGATTGACAGCTACTGTACGTACATGAAAGGACACTTCCAGCATCTTCAACATTATAATTCCACAGTCTCTGTTTCTTTGTTGCATTGAGCCTTAAGAGTCTCACTGAGAAGAGACAGAAAGCACCATGGGTCATTAAGTTTCTCATTATTGTAATGATATGCCATAAAAAGAACTCAAACCTCCAGATATTGCAAGTAAATTGAAGTTTGTTAATGTATACATAAGTGGATGGGTGCCTGTGGTCACTATCTTTCAGTGTGTGTGTACGAGTGTGTGAGTGTTTATGTCTGGTTGTTACCTAAAGGTTAATGAGTTGGGAGTCATCACAGTTTAACACTGAAGCTCCACTACAGCCCACAGTTAATTGGGACACTCTTTAACTTTTATGGTTAATGATGTCAGACACCAACTCTGACATGGTGTGTGTGTGTGTGTGTGTGTGTGTGTGTGTGTGTGTGTGTGTGTGTGTGTGTGTGTGTGTGTGTGTGTGTGTGTGTGTGTGTGTGCGCACGTGTGTGTGTCTGCTGTGCCCAGCTGTGTGTCTAAACCAGGGGTGGCCAACCCTGGTCCTCAAGAGCCACAACCCTGCATGTTTTAGATGTCTCCCTCTTCAACACACCTGATTCAAATGATTATCTCGTCATCAAGCTCTGCAGAAGCCTGATAACGATCCTGATCATTTGAATCAGGTGTGTTGAAGAGGGAGACATCTAAAACATGCAGGATTGTGGCTCTTAAGGACCAGGGTTGGCTACCCCTGGTCTAAACCATTGTGTCACAGCTCTTATCAGCCAGCTTAACCAGTATATTTGTGTCATGAATGAATAAGATCCAGAAGGTTAGACCCTGATTCAATAGATGGTCCTTTTTCATGGTGAGCACAAAGTTACACTCACGTTTAGGAATAACTCACTAACCATGGACCACATTATTGGTTAATTTTCTTTGCTCAGCATCAACGTCAGAGCCTTAGAATTTAAAAATGCCCAATCTAAATGGGCCTGTACCTGTTATATCTAAATAACATTCAAAGATCAGATATGTTTGTTGATTTGTCAAACAATAGTCCAAAAGATTTTGGATTATGACAATGAAGATAATGATGATGGTCAACAGAAAATATTATGAATATATAAATAATAAGGTAAAATCACGCCCACTGCAAATTACCAGAATGATATCAAACCTACAAAAAGGAGCAAAAAATAATCATCAGAGGAAACCGTATTCATTATGGCTCCTACAGATGGACTGGTTTTTGCTTTTATAGCTCATTAAGAGGCATCAGTATTTATTTAAGTCTGTTTCATTATCAGCTAAAACTCCTGACAGGATCTTTAATCTGCGCTCCTTAAAATGGAAAGCTCAGCGTCATGTTTTATAATAGAACCGCATTAAAATGAACAAGTTGTTTATGAATCTGAAAACTCTGTGATCCCTTTTAATGGACTCATGAACGAGGCTTAATCACCTCTTCTGTTTTTTTAAACTGTATTTATGTATTTTACATGGAAACATTGATCAACTCATTGAGAGAAACTAAAGCGGACATTGCACCTCCGGAAAGGTAGATAAAATAAAATTTAAGATAAAATGATGAGGAAATGTTGCTGCGATAAAGAGAATAGCCTAATCAATAAAGTGCTGCGACCTGTCGTGAGTAAAGGATTGGATGAGGGGATGACGTGTGTGTGTGTGTGTGTGTGTGTGTGTGTGTGTGTGTGTGTGTGCAGTGTGATTTATATTCGGCCTTTACGGTAAAGTAGCATGAAGAACATTAGAGAAACGACACTGAGACCAGGAAAGATTGATTATAGGCAGATTAGCCACACACACACACACACACACACACACACACACACACACACACACACACACACACACACACACACACACACACACACACACACACACACACACACACACACACACACACACACACACACACACACACACACACACACACACACACACACACACACACACACACTGAGGGGGAAACATCAGGGCCGAAATGAGCTGTAACTGAAACTCATCCTAATGGGTCAGTTTAGCAGGAAAGCGTAGCTCATTAAATATGTATAATCCTCAGCAGAGTCATGTAGAGTAGCAGCTCTGAGTCACTGAGGGAACCGACCAGGATCACAGATAAAGACTCCCAACACACTTTAAATAAAAAGGCAGGAGGTAAACCCTGCATATAACTTCAGCCGCGATCAGGATGAAACTTTAATGATCCCAGCAGGGAATCTGGGTCACTTCGGTGCACAGAAACATAACACAACAAGTGTACGACAGGATTAAGTGAAGAAGAGAACAAACGAGGAGGAAGTGAAACAAAACATACGTTTGCTTAGAAAAGCCCCATTAGAGGAGTAAGATTATTAAGTCCTTTCAAAGAGCACAGAGAACGAGACGTATGGAGGAAACATATCATTTCTACTTTTCTTAAAAAGTACTTCTCATGTTTATTAGGAAGCTGAGACATAAATGCTAATTTGCTTATTTGTGGTATGGGGGGGGGGGGGGGGGGGGGGCCTCGCACGGTCGTTACACAGGTATAAATATACAAGCACAGGACATGGGAAGAAACACATTAAAGGGATGCTTCACCCATTTGCATCAAGCTGTGTCTCATTAGAAACATGGTAGTTTCTAATGATACACAGCTTCCATTTAACACTACGACCATTTTTCAAATGATACACAGCTTCATGTAAATGGGTGAAGTGTCCCTTTAACAAATGAAACCCCCCCCCCCCCACCACCACACACACACACACACACACACACACACACACACACACACACACACACACACACACACACACACACACACACACACACACACACACACACACACACACACACACACACACAGCTGCTTGGATTAATATATAACTGAAGGTCCGTCATTGTTTTTTTTTTTAAGCTTTATTTGTCTTTATTTAAGAGACAGAGCAGTGTATGGAGTCAGATATCAGAGACAGAGAGAGCAGGGAATAACCAGCCTCTGCACATGGGACAGGTGCACTAAACACTCGGCAACCAAAAATAACAGATGGTGTCATTTTAAAACATTGTAAGAAGTGATGGAAACGTTTGACGACACACACTTTAAAGTGGGTTTGAAGTCTTCCAGTAAAAGGTGCCTAACACTGATCATCTGAGTAAATACCTTCTCTCCTCCCAAACTTTCCAGACTCCTGCACCTCTTCGGCTGAAAGTTATCAGGAGCAAATTAGCACATGAAGGTCCTCGTGAGTCTCACCGAGTTTTAACGAGGCTGGAGACGTTTGTGCGCTCGCTCAGCTGCTTCGCTAACGCGCATGTCAACGCACAGAGACCCCAAACTGTCAAAACTTTTCTGCTGTGTCTCCTACTTTTAGCGTCAAATCACCAAAGTAACAGAATGAGCTCCTGGTTTCCTCACACTTACACAGTCATATTAAAAACATAAATATGAAGATGGAACCTGAAATAAGGGCCGGGGGGTTTTGTGGGCAGGGGGCCCTCTGACTGGATGACTGACTGTACACACACAGTATCTCGTAAAGAGAGAGTTGTTTCATATGACGGCATTCTGCTGTTAATGGGTTTTTAAAGATTAAAAAAAGCTCTGTCACTTTTTTGTGGAGACTCTCAGGTGTATTTAGAACCTGATTTTGAGTTTTGAAGGATTAGTGCTCACTTCACAGCGTGCCACGACAACATTCATTGACTCTTATATTGGTTCAATGTTTTAGCATAGTTGCACTGTCGTTCATTTGCTGCTCTGTGTGTCCTTGCATTGCCCCCCGGGGACAAATAAAGTTTATTTGAATTGCAATTAAATTGAATCGCATTGAATTGAATTGAGAAGACAGCAACAAAGAGTAATGCAGAACCCTCCAAAGCAGTAAAGACAAAGTGAATTTCTTTAGTCTGTTACAGCACAGACTTAAAGCGGCGCTCGGATAAAGGGAGAGGAAATGCAATGACGCCGAGTATTGTCTCATCACCCAAAGGATGTCAACCTCCCATAAAATTAGAAAAATACCTGTCTCTATGCTCAAGTTTAAGTGACGCCCAAATGACACTAAAAGCATTTTCTCAGAGCATCATAATTATCATGATCGGCGCTGAACGGATGGTCTGTTTTTATAGAATGCACAGACGTGGGGACGATGGGTGCAGGACGTGCTGCAGTCGCCATAAATCAATTACCAACAATCAGCTCATAAAATGCTTGAGATAGGGTAGAGATAGGTGTCCAGTGGGTGTAACAGTTCATGGCCATGATTACACAAAACTCCTGAATGACCAACGCTGCACACTGTTGTCCCTGTCAGATCGACGCTGCTCCTTCGCTCCCCACTGCTCCGTTAGTTCAACTGTAGAGTCTCCTCGTGTGAGCTGTTTGTGTGGCGTGTTATCTATTGAAGTCTAAACTAATCTAAAACCGTAATTAGCTCCTCTTTACACTAGTATAAAAAGTAATAATCATGCTGAACATTTAAAGTCATGAATGAAGCATGAAGTGCAGCTGATAGTATCAAAGGACTTGTCTCAAGCACATCCAACTATGACTGACCTCCAGCGCTACTGATAATGAGTCAGTGCTGTCTGTCTGCTCAGGTGCAAACTTTTTAATATGTGTTGCACAGAAAGCTCCTGCGTTAAGGAGGGCCCTGAGGGGCCCCTGAGAGCCGCCATGAGAATTCCAAACACTCAACCTGAGCGTGCTCTCATCCAGTCACGCTGGGATTCAAACATTTCGTTGTTCCTTAAAAGGCAACATGAACTCACCGAGTGTGCAGAAAGAAAGACACAAAAACACACACACACCTCAGAGTCAGAGCGCGGACATAACAAGGCTGTCCTAAACCTTGTTGGCATTTCACTTTCAACTGACATAAATACACAAACTGAACGCACACTTGACTGACACATGCAGCCTGCACACAACGCTTGGCTGGCTGTGCATTTCCTCTTAAACCGGCTTCCTCTCTGACCGTCAGTCAGTCAGCGTCTGACAGACAAATACAGCAAAAAGCAGCAGACAGACGTTAACGTGATCCTGTCTGATGTGTGACTCATTCATAATGGCTTTCATTTAGGAATAGGTCATATCCTGCAGAAATCATTCAGTTGTTCTGCAGACGAGAAGGACAAGCGAGGTGAGACCACCACCAGAGGCTGAGAGTTATAAAGTTAGATGATTAAAGAGGAGCTTGAAAAATGTGTCCCTATTTCGCCAGAGTTGTCAAGGTGCACCTCTTTGATTAACTTATCTCCAAATTATTGTCAGGATTAATTAATAACGGCTGCTCTCCCCTCCCCGTACCAACCTGCAGATTTCCAAGCAGCAGTGCCTTCAGTGTGGCGTCCTGCAGCACGACATCCTCGGACAGATATTTGTCACGCAAAAGATCAATGAAGCATAAAAAATATCAGGAGAAATACATTTTAAATTCTTATTTCATCCCAAAAAACAAAGTGTCATTTTACATGAACGTTATTCAGCTGCAGCTTGTAAACCAGGGAAACATTTCACAAGTAAATCCAGACAGAACAGGTTTTTATTTTTTTTCTTGCTAGGAAATACATTTTTGGTATTCTAAAAAAAAGTTGTTCATGTTTTTTTTTTGTTTTTTTCAGCCAGTCGACTTCTTATTACAGAATCTGATTTGGTTGAACTGACTGTTCCGAGGACGGAAATATGGAAAATCCAACTTCGTGACACAGTTTCGTCGTGACATTGAGAAGCAAACTGGCTGAACTGACAGCCCGATGACTGGCACCTTCATGTGTAATTTACTGCGCCCACCTTCTTCTTCTTCCTCTTCTGTGTTTGTGTGCGTGCACAGTGTGTACAGGCATTCTCCCCCATCTGGCCCGCATGTCATCCGAGTCCTTGGCGACCCCCATAAATGTCAGGTCATTTCAACGTCACCTCTGCAGCATCCACTCTGGTGAGAGAGGATGTTTTCTCTGGCAAACCTGTCAGCTTTATAAGGCTGTTAAAATGATCAAAGTCCCTTTTAGAAAGCCTCAGAGAGAGAGAGGAGGAGAGACAAGAGCGTGAGAGCGGACACACATGCAGATGGACAGACAGACAGGAGGCGATGGAGGATAAACACGGAGGCAGGCAGAGAGCCGAGGAGCTGAAGAGTGAAATGAAGAGACCTATTAGTCCACCGAGAACAACGGGACGCTGTTATCAAGCCGGGCCCTTTGGTTCTAATTACACTTTGCAGGAAATCTGCAGACAGACACTCTATGAGCTGTAATGAGGTGCTGAAGAAAACATGACGCAATCGACAAGTGGATGCTGGCAACGCCAAAAATGAGAGGAAGCTGTGAAAGGGAGAAATGAATGAGTTCTCTAACTCGTCCAGTAGGAAGAAGATGATGCACTCGTTGAACATTAAAGAGCTTTTATATACAGAATGTAGCTTGTAAAGTTTTATGTGGGATGCTATCACCGACAGGTTCAAGCAGTTAACATGTGAACAGGGGCGGAGCTCGACTTTCTAGACTGTGATTGCCGACCTTCTAGTTACAAGACCAATTTCCAGACTTGGTCCGTTTAGGGGTTTAAACAGGCGATTCTCCGGCTCCCAAGCCGAGCCTCTATACAGACTGAGCTTCTGCTGCCAGAGCTGCACACTATTAACTCTTTGTATTTTAGTTGAGATTATTTTTTATTTCTTTATTTAACCAGTTTGGTCCCATTGAGATTAAAAACCTCTTTTCCAAGGGAGACCTAACCAAGACGGGCAGCAGCAAAAAAGCACAAAGTTGCAGACGGAGACACAAAGAGATACAAAAGTTCAGTTCACAAAAGCATAAAAGCACCATGGGTTAAAAAGAGATTAAAAAAAGAGATACTGGAATTACAACCGATTAGAAAAATGACGCGGTATCATGTATTTATCCTCAACATGTGAACATTTTCCCCTCTGGTGGCGCCATGGATAAACATGGGTAAAGCGCTACAACAGCATTTAGCCAATCAGATGTCCTTATGTTTAAACACTGAGAACGTCCTTTACTCCAACAAAGGAGCTCTGCCTTCTTTCAGCAGCAGACTTGTTTCTTCTTCTTTTTTTGTGAATTTCGCAGCAGCTTTCGGCTTCTCCTGTACACTCTGACGGAGAGAGTGAGGGACGAAGACGTCGGGCTACATCCTCCACACAGGAACCTTTATGTGACAGCTTTTGTCTTTACACAATTGAGACTCAAACAATCAATACTCATGAAAAGCAGATTGACGAGAATGATGTGCAAAAACATCGTCCCTGCTGGATCCAAACCGAGAAAATGGGATTGCATCCACTTCCAAAAAAGAGAATATATTGATTCATGGTAGAAAAACACTTCAATCGCTGCCATAATCGGATTTAACCACAGCGCTCATAAAAATGTAATGAAATCCAATCTGATCAGTACAAATGACTTCTTGTTATTCACAAGCTGGCGGGACGAGAGAGAGGCAGCAGAGAGAGAGAGAGAGAGAGTGTAGTGAGAGAGACTGAGAGGACACCGCTTTTAATTATTTGTTCTCCTGATGTTATCGACTTTATGATTAATTCACCATCAGTTCAGACAGATTAGTAAATAAATTACAAACTCCTGACGGCGGGTCAGCGATCCCGCCTGCAGCCTGTCTGCACACTTGTGTTCCTAACAGAAGGAGTCGTGTTTCATTTTTGATCATGCTGTGCGAGAAAAAAAAAAAAAAAAAAAAAAAAGTGCATGAGGAATTCACAGACTCGGGCAAACACAATTACACCACAGTGTGATCAATATGAATGTACAAAGAGCTGATGATGGCTGAGCTTAATTATGGCACAGAAAGGGGCTTGACTGGATCTGATGTTTCTGCTATAATCAGGTTTGTCTGTGAGAGACCAGAACGACAGTGGTGAACAGGTGAGAGGTACTTCATCAAGTCAAAACTGTGTCTAAGTTTAACACGTAAGGTTGCTACACTTCAGACCATTTAAGGGGCGGGGCCAATTCGAGGCTCGTCTCCACAAATGATTGGTCTATATATTTGATTACTTTACTGCCTCCCTTCAGGTCAGAGGCGTCCAAGTCTCAAAACATTAATATAGCATTCATAAAAGTGAGCAGACCAACTCACCTGAGTTAGTTTGACTTTGGCGTATTCTTCTCGTTTGTACCTGCAAAACAGTAAAGCATGCCAGGAGAGCCAGCTTAAGGATTTGAAAATTGTCGGACGATTTCCCAAACCTTAGAGACCACACATGTCGATAAATAATCAGGAGGTTTCACAGTGTTGGTCGTACAGTTTGTGGTGTGCGGCCACACAGCAACATCAACACACGCTAACGTCCCCCGAGAACCTCTCGAGATCAAACGTGATTCCAGAGTCAACAAAAAGACGAAGAGGATAAAATGGCATTTGTGTTTTAAAAAGAAGAGGCGTTGATCAAAAGGAGCGGAGGCTACGGGAGCGTGGACTGCTCGCCACTACGTCGCCTCAATCCTACTACACATAGCAGGTGTGTGGTTTTTTACTGTGTGCGTTCAGAGGATTATAATGTTAAAAACTGGTTGAAAATGTCCTCATGTCTGTGGCCGCCATCATGTCTTAATGAGGTCAATTATTTTAAAAAAAAACTTCTAATCTGCCTTAATTTGATGCTCTTATTTTCTGCTGCTTATACTTCCACGTGACTACATTTCAAATAAGTGCATTTCCTCTGTTTGGCTTCTTTAAATATTTAGTTTATTATTTGTAACGTGGTTTTTTCGTGCACTGTGTTTTGTGCTCCTTTAAAGTAACAAATCAGAGGTGTTCTTCCACAGCTGCATGACAGACATCCTCAGAAGCCTCATAACTTCTCATTAAGCAGAGAAACTCCGAATGAACGGAGCCAACATGCCTTCCGACACCAGCAATAAAACTCTTGTTGACGTGAAGCAGTGAAGCCCCAGCATGCTGGAAAATCTTTTTTAATTGTCACTTCACACCCATGTCTTGGTTTCATCATTTTGCATCACTTAATTTATTGCATACACTTCCATTAGCTTAAAACAAAATCAAGCGAGCTTGCAGATGACTGGGAAGTCAAAGAGTGAATGCAATTCAGAGGAAGTAATAAATCATGTGCTGCAGAGGGTTCATTTTATGCAAAATGATGAAAATTGTAATCATTGAAAATAGTCTCCGAAGCTGCAGCCAATGAAATCTCGACTCTCACTCACATCCCTTTAACAGAAGAAAACTACATTAAGCATACGTCATATTTTTTTGTGCATCTACTATTGTTCTGATTTACACCTTCCTCTTTCCACTAGTCAATCAGGCATCGACTGAAGGATTATCTCGTGACAGGCGCCTGGTGACAAGCCGAGGCTACATTATACATGCACGTATATTCATTAAGTTTGAAACTTCTGCATGCTGCCTGCCAGGGAAAAACAAGGCAATCCCCCTCCTGGAAGAGCCTGTTTTTTTTTTGTGGTTTTTTTTCTGGGTTCACGTCCCAGCAGGACTCTGTGTGTGCTTCCTCTCATTTATATCCCTCCATAATCCTTCCCTCAGCTGTTGCGGCCAATAAATCGGACTGTCAGGGAGGAAGAATAGGCAGGGGAGTGAAATGTTCGCTCTCAATGAGGGAGAGCGCTGTCCATGCTAGTTAAGTCAACTCTGGATGGCTGCTTCAAGTTTTTGGTTGGCAGTGTGATCGAGGTAAGTGAGAGAGAGAGAGAGAGAGAGAGAGAGAGAGAGAAACAGTCGCTTCAAGTGTGAGTCTAACCGCATCCACACATTTAATACAAACTTATATGCACAGTATTTACAGCGACACAATCGAGCGTGACCAGTAAACACCACCATGAGCAGAAACATCAGCCTCATATGCATTCACAGAGCCCTCGAACAAAAACTCTCCTGGTGAAATATGAATTATGAATTAATGTGAATTATGGTCCTGCAGGTCTGCAGCGTCTGCTCATTAATCAGTGTGTTTGCAGTGCAGAGGGAGAAATATGGCCCAATCCCTGCACGCTAACTCAGAGAACAGGTAGGCACGAGTATGTGCAAACACAAACAAAGAAATGACTGTAGATTTATCAGTCGCTGAGTTTGAATCTGCGTGGACAGTTCTTTGATTACACATTTAAAATGGTTGGGGGTTTTTTTTACCACACAAACATCAGCAAAATCTGAGCTTTCTAAAACACGGAAACAAAGATTCATATTAAAATAGTGAGCTCTTATTCCTCTCTATGGACTGAAGGTGCAGTTGGATTGCTGATATGTTGATCAAATAAAACACATTTTATGACAATATGAAAATTAAGACAATAAATGTCGAAATAAATAAATACAATAGTAAATTTAAAGCAGCTGGTATGAAATGATAGGGTTAGGGTATGATCTGATCTGACTGCGTCATCCCATTTAGAGAATGAGTATCATAGACTTGGGTTCTACTTGAAATTATTTCAAAAACTTTATTGACACACGCCCAGTGACAGAAAAGTGACCTTTTTTTCTGTATGTTAGAATCCCCAATCAGATCGATGATCAAATCGGATATCAGACATTTTACATGTATATGTTAACAGATGGCATTATCTTCACACTGTAATTAGTGGTTTTGCGTCACCATGTCAGCCTGTCAGTGCTTCCTATGCACACATACATGAAGCAATCACAGCCAATCAACACATTTATGTTTGGGGCCTTCTGTATGTCACAGTGAGCGGCTGCAGCCACAATCACTGATAATGAAAAATGACAAAGTTGTGATCTACATTTTTTTTTCAAGTCCATCTGTCATTACCATTGTTCGGCATGAGGAGCAGTGATTCCTGTCTCCACACGCCTGATGAAGAAGAGCATTTAAAAGACAATAAAAGTCGGCAACATTGCACCTTGTAAAAACGTTATCTTTAAGAAGTGAAGAAACAACAATAACCTCACGTTCCCAGAAAGCATCTGCCCTGTTTTTTATGAGTCACCAGTCCTTTGTGCTCCGCATGCACTCACAGATTTCCCTTCAGCTCTCCTCCTCAGGAGAATCCCCGCTGCTGCCTTAAGTGCTCTTCCATTACACTGATAAGATAACTCAGGTGAACGTCCTAAAATAGACCTTTCAAGCAACCAAGAGAGAGAAAGGGGGGATTCAACGGTGATGTAAAAACACCAGCAGCCCATTTTGCCCAGAATTCCTTGAGCTCATTCATCATTAGCTGAACACAACACAGTGTGGCAGGACAAGCAGCATATAAAAGGATATTTAGAGCAGCACAAGAACAGCACAGTACAGACCTATACTCACATTACGTGTGGTATCCAGATCAAGGTTAGCAGCAAGGAGATAAAGGGTTTTTGGAATTTCGGATTAAATGAGATTGATGTTAAGGTTCAGAGTTTTGTGTCTTTTTTTTTTCTTTTTTTTCCATTGAAAAGTAAAACAGCTTGAGATTTCCTGGGCGGTATAAAAACCACTGTACCAAGGATGTAGTCAACGCAAAAGTCAGGGTTGAACTAACGCACTGGGGTCCAGGCCCCACTTTGTTTTTAATGCATTTTATTTTAAAATGTTATTTGTATTTGAAAAAAAAAAATCTCCTGGGGATTATTCTCAAACTTTGAGAGCGAATGTGATTTTGTTTTTCATTTTCATGTTAATGATGTCAAAGAATGTGGACGAGTAAAAAGGAAAATTCAAATTGGAAAAGTGCAAATTGAATTTATTTGAATCAATGTGAAATGTTCCCATATTCAAAATAATTATAAAGCCTTTCCACTAATGTTTTTTTTTGCTCAATATGCAGTTTTATTTAAATTCTGAAGTCAAGTAATTTCTATTGTACACATTCAGATGCTTTTGTAATAAAAAAAACCCTTTCCTTTTCATTAAAACAGTCTTTTGTTCAGCATGCGGTCAGTCATTTCACACACGTTAAAAAACACTCACTATACTGAAATAGTTTAACTTGTCGCTGATTATTTGTCTGATGATCATAAAGAGGCTTCTCTATACATTTCAGTCTGTTTTATAACCGGTTGGAAACTCCTCACGGGGGCTTTGAAATCCCTCCCAGTTTCATTAAGATCCTCAAATGATTGAGTCCTAAATCGCTCCAACCCTACTCCGGTATTCCTTGTTTTTATTGGTGCATTCATGGGGTGTCGGACACGACCGAAAAAACTACTTTCAAAGTCGTAAAATGCAAGTGAACGCCTGCTTAAGTTGGAGTGTCAACTCATAAAGTGCACGACTTGCCAACTCAATGTCGATAATCGTCACGACATGGGGGGCAAAATATTTATCACCTTTTGCTTCATCTATGTACCAGAGACCTTCACACATATTCTGTGTGGTATCTACACTGTTTTTTGCTGTTATAAAAACATTCAGATGTTCCAAACTGAAATTACATGAACAAATCGACTTCCCAACTCTGAAACGTGAACCATCCGAAGAACACGTATGTATGCAGCATCCTGGATTTCTTTCTTGGATTCTGTGCCACATTAATGAGGGAAACATTATCTCCCTCTTTCTTTTGTGCATATTAGCTTCATCTCCAGAATATGTACTGCATATTACATATTTATCTGTTGCTGTCGAATTTACATGAACAAGAAACATAATTTTACTGAACTTCTCTTGTTAATCCAATAACGCTCATTTGAGCAGCCCCCATTTGAGTCTTTTTTTTTTTCTTGTGTAATATTTCATCTTGTGACAGTGAACATGACTCACAACAGATGCAGCAGCTCCTCGCAGACAGCAGACTCTTTATAACTCTCTGCCTGTCTGTGGCATGCAGGGATGGATGAAGGGGAGAGAGAGGAGGAAGACAGGGGGTGAGAGGTGGATGGAGAGCATTCCAGGTGGATGAAGGGAGGGCAGGAGGAGGAGGTGCAGGGAGATGCCGGGCTGACAGCGCCGCAACTGTAATAGGCTCACATCACAGTTCTGCCATCTTCACCGTGTATCCTCCTATCTGTCTGTGCAGCGTCTCTGTGCCTGTCGCTTCTCATCAGAGAGGGGGAGCGAGAAACAGACAGAGAGAGAGAGAGAGAGACAGTGTTGATGGAGAGAGACAGAGAGCAGCCTGGTTTTGATTTTAAAAAAAGTTCAAGAAGTCAGGTGGATAGATCGCTGGAACAGAGGTTGAATTCCCATCAGTCATCATTGTTAATAGAGTCGACTGACAATTAGGCCAATGGCGACTCACATTTATTCCCTGTTCCTAATCAATCAAACATTTAAATGAATGTCTTTCTACTTATTTGATGAATGTTTCTGTGTTTGGGCTGCCACCGAGGAGAGCAGTTAAAGTCAGCAACGTCAAGACGGGCTGTGTCAGGATTACTGTCCGTGTTTTTGTCTTCTGTTTTGACTGCAGCATTACCATTTACAAATTAGCACATGTGCTAAGTCAATGCATCTGGTTTGTCCAATATAATTGCTGCGTCCACATCGAATGAACTTTAAATAAATATTTAGTTTTATCATAAACAATAATAGTAAGTCCCCCCCCCCCAATGCAAGGTACAAAATAAAAGATTATCAATCCAATTTTAGGTGTGAGTCCCTTCTCCTGACAAAAGTAAGTCGAGTTAGCCAAAGATGCCATAGGAGGCGTTTGTACTTCCACCTATCTGCTCAGAAGAACATGTTTGCTGACCTAATTTCCAAATAAAATGTAAATATATAGAATGTTGAATATGTGTGATCCAACTCCTTGTCGTGTTGGGGGGGAACCTCGTCGACAGCAGAGCACGCGCTCTGTGGATGTTGATGCCATTCGCTGCCACTCTGTCGTCAATGCTCCTGTTTCCACCGCAAACACTGCGGTCCGTCTCCGGAGTGTGCCAGAAGCCCCACTACGCTCCAAGTCTATTTTAAACATCAGGATGAACATAATAGACCTGGACAGGAAGTCAGACAACGAAACGCACCTGTTAGTGTTTGCTGTGTTTAGGTCATACTGTTCCACACACTTTAAAAACAAAGCTGTGTCGTCTATCATTAGCTGACATCCTGTGTTTCATCTAAAGCTAACCATATCCCGCTGCTTAGAAGGATGATAGATTAAAAAACTATCTCTCATTTTTCTTTTGGGACTGGTCATATGGTCCATTCTTCAAATTATGACACATGTAGAAACAGAGCTCACAGACAGAGACCGGCTGTGCCCAAATACGAAATAGCCATTACACAAGGTCGACTGACACAGTGATGCTGCTCGAGAAGCTTTTTTGAAGAAGCCTGAACAAACGTTGCCTCACATGTCTTGACTTTAAATGCACAATTTTCAAAATGTTTCACCAGAAATGTAAAGAAAAACATTGTGAAAATTAGATCTGCTCCTGTATTGTCATTTTTTGTGGCTGGTATATTTTGTTCTACTTCATGCTAGGGGCCGGGCAATAATTAACACCCATGTGAGAAATACTTCACGTTATTTATGTAGCTTACATTGTGTCGAGGACATCTTTACATCGTGAAGCACGTATCCGGAGACGCTCCCTCCCCCGAGCTGCCTGTGGGCTCTCCGTCATTCAGACAGCCCTGCTGTAAAGACGCTGCTGACAACCACAGTTTCAGATCAAATTGCTCTTGGCACTAACAACTTTATCTGGATGTTTTGCCCTTCGGATATACTCCAAACCAAAAATGCTTCTGTTACTGTCACCATCTGTCAGCTCCTCAGCGCAGAGATTTATTCCAGAGACAGACAGTCGAACCCAACAAGGCCAGACCCTAAAATCCCCCTCAGATGGAGATAGTGGAGGATTGGAGTATGACAGTTTAATCTGCAGCACTAAAGATGTTTCCGGAGCTTTGAATTAACGTCTTCAATCTAAGCTCTCACTCTTCTATGGTTACTCTCTTTACCTTTTCCATCCCTCTAAGGCGTCTTTCATCTACACTTATCAATACACTTCCTCATTGATATTAAACTGTAAGTTGTTATTTATTTTTGAGCTCATGCACCAGTACAAAAAAAGAAATCACACTTTTAAGATACATGGTGAAACAATCCATCAAATTACTTGAGGCTATGTTTTCTTTTTGTTAATTTATTTTGGTATTACGTCATTTCCTGTTTTATTTTGTACTCACCCTGGTCTCTTTCATTCACATCCTGCTTCCTGTGTGTTCCCTCCTTGAGCTCCCCAGCCCTAATTAATCTTTTCTGTTTGTTACCCCCTGATTGTCTGATTGTAACCTCCAGTGTTGGAAAATGAAGTCAATACAGAAAAGCAAAACCCTGCAGTTCCTCAAGTGTCCACTAGAGGCAGGCTCCAACAGCCACAAATCCCCTTCCGAGTCCATTTTAAGATTCCTATTTTTCAAATCAGAATAAGCATGTTAGCCTGGAGGTTTAATACCCGCCTTAACTCCAACTATTTCTCTGTTACTATTTTCAGTCAGGTAGCGTGAGCATCTCAAAGATGGCGATCGCCATGATTGGGCTTTCTAAAGCCTCTTCAGAAACCAATGGTGACATCACTGAAACAAAGCCCATGTTTTATATAGTTTATTATATAAACCTGGCAGCATACTGTGAATAAAATTGAACTGTAAAATCAAAGTTCAGGAGCTGAACCGCGACACAATGATCCTATAAGTCTCTAATTCACCCTGAGGGCTGAATAATACGAGGACTGGTCCTGTAAATAAAACAGTGGTTAAGTGCTCTTGGCCGTGTCTTGGGATTTCTGGTCCGGTGAGGCTGTCCTGCCGTCAGCTACGTCTTCACTACATGAGGAACTGTTCCCATACTGTCCCCGTGCAAAACTGTCAGATCTAATTTGTATGTAAAGCTCTGAAAGACGAGCTGGGACAGTGGGTCTATGTGCTGGGAATTCTTTGATTGTATGTCATCACATGCATGATTCAAGCTCTATGCATTACTTTAAATGGACAGATATTATTTTTAAAGTGGACTATGTTAGAGATTAAAAATTAAACATTTCTCATCACAAATTAAAGCTTTGTGTTGAGATTGTTGATGCCCAATATTTTTGTTTTGTTTTTAAGGACCTTTTGCATCCTCTTAGTACCAGGATTTTTTTATTATTAGCTCCATTTCCTTGGTGTGTTGAATAGAGTATTAACAGTTCACTGAAAATTCCTTGCATTTAGTCTGCATTGTGTGAGCTTGGATAAACTTAAGGATACTTGTAAATAAACCATTATGTAACCGCTGGTTTGTGTTGCAGGTATTGAAGCTTCAGCGTTTAGCTAGCTCTGCATCAAACTTTAAAACATTCTGCGTTCAAACCTCTCATCTCATTTTTTTAAAAAAAAGGTTCTCCAATATCGATCCTAGTTTTACCAAGTTTCTGCTCAATTCAACCTTAAAATATTCTGCATGTTTCTCATACATGCAGAGGATTTTTAGTTCCTGGTTCTGGTTCTATCTGAACCAGTTTGCTTGCCTGCTTCCACAATGCAACACCTAAACCGAGCTTCCTGAAACTAAACAAGTCTGGCAAGACCACCACTAAATCCTGTCACACGGAGAATGAGTCTGCTCTGTGATTGATTGGCTACATCGACAGACACGTTGCCGCAGAAACAAATAAATGTTTGAAATAAATGTTTGAACTATAGCCGATGGAAAGGCAGATTTTTTGTGAAGAGTAAAGCTTGTTATGGATATCCGTCTATGAATCGTTGGCTTTTTATTGGCCATCAGTTGTACTTACACCTTTTCCAAATAATGGGCTAATTTTGATTGAATCCAGCAGCTTTTGTTCATTTCTGTGTCATCTTTGAACCCAGCTTTCCTTCGTGCAGTCGGCGTATCAAGGGAGGGGAGATTGTTTTTTTTCATGAGATGCCCTTGCAGCAGGTTGGCAAAGTTTTGACAGCGAAGAAACAGAAGACACAACAGAACTTTCTCTCCATCTCAGTCATCACCACAAACACAGTCTTCTTTTCTCATCCATTCCCTTCCCATCTGTTTGTTGCTGAAGCTGTTGGTTCATATGTCTTCCTGTCAGCCTCCACTTATCCAATAACAAAGAGCCTGAAGCTTCGCCCCATTAGTTACCATGCAAACGAGATCACTATTGATATCTCGTAACGAACTGCCACCATGTCAGTTCGATTTCCTGTTAACTCACTCCAGACAACGAAAATCAACAACCAGCAATTAGTTTCAGGGCCGAGGGATCTGTCTGCAGGGCTGGAACATGGTGTAGATATTCATTAAGCTAAATGGGGCCTGTCTCGCTGCTGTTCATTGGTTCAGTGTGTTGTCACTTGTCTTATTGAACGTAATGGGCCTCAAGGGGTCGGTCTGATCATGTCTACAGTGGATACAGACCCAATGCAGAGTCTGTGCTTTTATCAACCAGGCTCTCGAGCAGACGCAGCTCCCCCAACCTTCAGCGAGGTGATCTGGCACTACTACCAACGGACATACCAATGGACAACAGGAACGCAAGGAACACAAAGAAGAAATCCTTCGTTCATCTAATCCCTTATGCTCTTTTGTAAAGCGTCTCTATAATACTCATATGGTTATGATTTGGCACTGTACAAATAATGATTGATTGAGATGAATGTGAAACATGCTCTCTCTTTCGCCTTGGACGTCATTTCTAAAGGCTAAGCCTGGAGACATGTACTTTCTTTATTAAAGTTGCCTTCGTGTACAGCACACAACCGGCATCGTCATGGAAATATTTGTTTATATTTTCTTCTGTTTTCTCTTGGTTGTGTGTTTTTTCCTCTCTTAACAATAGTTTGTCTTACTGGTATCTTTCCTTCTGTTTGTTGTCCGTTTTCATCTCACTGTGGATATTTTTAACTCCTCTTTGGAAGTTTTCCATACTTAGTGAGTTTCTTAATCCGCTGGTGTGTTTCTTCTGTCGTGGTCATTCCCCGTCTCTTTTGTTCCTTTTTATTCTCTTTGTTGTCTTTTCAGACGTTTAAAAAAAGTTTGTAGTTATTTGCAATCTCTCTGTAGTTGTTTGTAACCCTGATAGGGTCATTTTCCAGTTCTTCGTTGTTATTGATCATTTCTTTTGGGTCATTTTAAACTGTGTTCGGTCTTTTTTCCATCTCTTTGTGGTTGTATTTCCAGCCCTGCGTGGTCATATCAGAGTTCTTTGGAGTCATTTGTCATCTTTTTATTAAAGTGATTTCATCTCATGACATATCTTGGAATCTGTTTTTTTGGTTTAAAGCTCCAAACTTCTCTCTCTCTCTCTGACATGACTGCGAGGATTGTGTTTGATTGTGTCAGTAGGAATAGATGATTTGATTTGTGAGAGAAAAAGTGTAAGCCATCTGATTTTGTATCCACAGTATACTTATGTTAGTAAAGAAAGGGGCG
The DNA here is from genome assembly GCF_947650265.1 of Symphodus melops. Classification (NCBI taxonomy): domain Eukaryota; kingdom Metazoa; phylum Chordata; class Actinopteri; order Labriformes; family Labridae; genus Symphodus; species Symphodus melops. Next base: position 4,122,304 of record NC_136691.1, read on the forward strand.
GACAGGTGTTCTACATTTTTCTACTTCCTGCTCCTGTTTGTTCATGCACAGCGTATTAAGTATTATGAGAACATATAGTCTGATGTGTGTGGTGTTACTGTGTTGGAATCATACACTGACATGAGCAAATAAATCCAATATGAATGATCTCTTTGGAATCTGTTTTTGATTTAAAGCACCAAACTTAACCAAAGTCCAGATCCCATTCTTTCTTCCATGGTTGGCCAGTACAGGATTTCTGTGTAATGGTGCACGCTACGTGCCGTAGTGTTTGTTGTTGTTGTCTTCTCTCTCTTTTCTCCAGCTGTTGCTCCTTGTCTCACGGCAGCCACTGATGGCGCACACCTGTGCCCACTCTGCAATCAGTGGGCAGAGTATAAGAGAAGCAGGGAGCTGAAAGTCGAGGTTAGCGGACTATTAGCTGGCTGCTACCCTGTAGAGCTTGTGTGCCTCCTGTGGAAGGGGGGGGGGTGTTTTCCCAAAGGAGTTTGTGCTCATTGTTTAATTTCTTACTTCTTTTCCTGGATTTTATTTGATTATTACTCCCCTCATCCCCTCGCCATCTCGGGGAACGTAGCAGTGTAATAATCATAACAGGCCTTTACCTTAGAATATCACCGTCTCTCTACTGCGTGTCATGTTCTGTCTTATAATGTTGCAGCTCTATAAATGAGATGGTACAAGAGGGCCGCTCAGTCGAACAAAAGGAGGTTAAATGAAGACAAACTCGAGAGAAGGACGAACAAATATCACAGCATACTGTATTCATAAATAGGTTGTATTAAGTGAGAATTGTTTTTGCCCTTCAAAAAGACCTATAATGTCAAGACTACCAGGATGTTAACCTGCTGCCTTCATGCTGAAAATCTGTCTGACTCACATTCAGATGTATGGTTCATAGAAAAGCTCCACTTGGCATTTTGTGACCATCAAAAAAAAAAAAAAAAAGCTTTTTATATCCATTTTCTCTGCTTCTCATTTCTTATTTTCTGCTTTCACTCCTGCTGCTGCTCCTCGCTCACAGTATTAATAAGAATAGCCTCCTCCTGTCACAAATGAACTGGCCAAAGCAGAGAGAATAACAGAGGCGAGAGAGGCAACATTTCAGGCACAGGGAGCAGAAACACAGACTACAGTATCAGTGGAATTAATTGGAGTGCCATTATCTGGATGCTGGTTTTTGTGTTTTAATGCACTCAGCAGCGAAGGTGACTAATTTCTGCCTCCACTGCCACTCCCACACACAAACAAATCCCAAACCCAGACAGACCCAGACACACTCACACACACACACACACACACACACATTTCCACCATGTGGCTGGGGTCCATTGCATGTGGTGGGTCGATGCAGAATCATGGACGCCTGCCATGTCTGGGTGAAGACGTGCTAAATCAAGACAGTTTATTAACGGGACAAACTTTGGTAGTAGAGAGACAGTCTGAGGAAAAAAAGGAACTACAGAGAAACACATTCCAACAGCTTGGAAGATGTAAACATATCAGTAACTTCTGACTGTGACTTCTCCACATATCCTGCAGCTACAACATGGACAGATTTTAGAAAGCTCGACCGCTGAACTCAGACTTGAAAAATTCTCCATTCCCAACCAGACTCGGGGCACAGTTACAAAAACATTTAACGTACTTAACCGCTGAACTTGGATAGAAATGAATCAGTTAATTCTGTTTAGTTTATGTAGGTGGAAATGACTGGGAACCTGAGATGTCTAATAAATGTGCCCCTTCCAGGACATGATTTAATTGTATTAACGTATGCACATTCACTCTGTAGCCTTAGCGTTAGCCTCCTGGCTAACATTAGCTCCCTCTGCCTGGCTTTTGGAGTTGGCTGAAGTAAATTTGTTTATAAGTTCTTGTTGGGCTTAAATGTCCTATCCAACTCACTTTTCTCTTCTGTCTCTTACAGTAACTTTGTGCAGGTAAATTCACTGGGCTGGCTTATCGGGAATATTACAAAAAAAAAGGTTTATATCTCTTTAAGAAGAAGTGTTTATATTTTGAAACAGGTTAGATTTTATTGAAGCAATTAATGCTTCGTAAAAAGTTGTAAACTAACATGTCGCCATTGTTGCTTAAAACTCTGAGATTAGGATTAGTGCCATGTTTTTTGGTACGTGGTTGATACAGTAAAAGACTGATGCTCTGAGTGACTGCTTCCTGTCTCTTTGTAGTCGTTTTGTATTTTTTGTCGCATTGTGCAGTCTCTTGAATCTGATTTTGACCATTTGCACGTCTGAGTGGTTGTTTTGTGTGTGTCTGAGGGCTACTCTGCAACCTCGAGGTGGGCTCTGCCCCATCACTGTCTTTGTAACTAATATATTCCTCTAATCTCCTATTCGTCTCCTATTCTTCTGTTTTTCTTTCGCTCATCTTTCTCTTCTTCTCCTCTTTCTCCTCAAAGATTTGCTTCTCTTTATTTGTGTCCAAATGCAAAAAGTAGAAAAGGGAAACTGGAATATTGAAAGAATGAGGGCAGCGTATTTGTCATGGTAGAGCAAAAATAAAACACAATAGCACATCTAAATAAATCTTTTCACATCATGACTAAAACCTCTCAGTGGTTTGAAAAAAAGACGTTGAGACTAATTTGCCTGGGGCCATTATCCCAAATACATTATCCCTTGCATACACAAAGAAGAGAGCCCGTTGTTAAAGTGAAGAGTAAGGACAACAACAGCATGTAACTGGACCTAAGTGACTTTTGCTCTTAAGTTTACATGAAGTTCAGAGTTGGACATCTGAGTAACTAATTAGCAAGCTGTATGGTGACGCACTTTCCCCCAATGAACGTTTGTTTAGTGATTTGTTGAACACACTGTGAGGTGCAGGAGGAGATGTGTGTTCATGTTTAGAAAGAGAGCTTCTGTGTGTTGATGTTTTGCTCCAGTGTGTGACGGCTGCATGCACTGGCTCTGTTCTCCGTCTGCAACATGGAGAAAACAGCCTATCAGCTAGAGCGCCAAGACAAAGGAATTGCTGCGGTAATTAGATTCACTCGCGACAGCGCGAGATTATATGTGGTCTGACACTCTATGTAATCTTTAACAACACATAAACACGTATATGGCTATTTTTCTCAACCATGAAAACAGAGTGTTTTATTCTGAAAATAAACCGGATGTTTTAATGTATCGTTGTCTGACATCCCGTCCTGCTTGTTGTTTTGTGTGCTAAATTGATGCGTCACTCTTCGGCATCCAGCAAAAATAGAAGTGTTGCTGTATCTGCTCCGGAGAGCTCAGGACTGCGGGAGCTGAGACGCAGCCTCAGCGCTCTGTGCTTTGAATAAAGCGGGGGGGGGGGGGGGGGGGGGGGTTTGCGTTTTATGCTATAAAAGTTTAAGTCTAATGCTAATGCTAACTGCACAGGTTTAACCTGTAATTATGTTTACTCTCAGTCACATAGGGGCTGCTAAATCTTGTTTGAGGATCATTGTATACAGAGGGGAGGGGGGGACAGCGGGTGTGTATTGTAACTAATGTCTTGTGTCCTGCCTGTCTGTATACTGCTACTGGATGCCTTGAATTTCCCTCGGGATCAATAAAGTATCTATCTATCTATCTATCTATCTATCTATCTATCTATCTATCTAAGTGGACCGACCAAGAAACTCGAGGAATTGAGGGGTCAGCGTGACCGTCTTACTCTGTCGATGGAAAACAGCAAACAATACTGCTGTATGCAAAATGTACAAAAGTTGCCCTTGTGGTCACTGTACTATAAGCTCTCTCCTTCCTCTACATACACAGAAAAACTAAAGCACCCCTTCTTTTGGTAATCATCTTACTAACAATATCGACTTCAGGTATTCAATATCTTGGGCTTTTGAATGTTTAACCTGAAGTAGAAGGGAGCGCTCTGCTTGTTCTCTGGATATAACCTCCTGTTCAGGCAGAACGGGCCCATAGTTTGTGCTGTTAATGAAGCTGTAACACAACTGCTTTATTAATGTACGGAGAGTTCATCGAGCCGTAATGAACGGCTGCTGTACTGCAGTATCACAACAAGTAACAGCAGCCGTCTGTCTCAGTTCTTTACACAAGGATTCAGCAGTTCCATTTCCAACAATCATTACTTCAGCCATTAGCTGCTGCATTAGCTACCGGAGGCATTTCTAAATCAGCTACATATAGATTACAAACACAACACACACACAAATACATATCGCCGATTCCATTAGGGCCTCTACAAACTAATCAAAGAGGAAATACAAACCCTTGTGCTCTATCTCTGGAATTGAATATATGCAAAATAAAGAGCTTCTCCGGCTTTTAAAGCATCAATCACATAACAGTCCTGAATTAAGATATGGGATCCAGAGGAGAGGAGAGGATGGGTTTTTAACAGGTAAAGAGAGACAGCAAGGTCGGCAGATGAAGAAACACAAGGTTAGATCACTCACTGTTTCAATCAAGACGAGCTGGCTTCGTTTGTTGAGAGTGTTGCTGAGCAGCGCAGCGTGTTTGTATTGTTTTTAGGTCCGCAGCAAACCAACAATTAACCACATCAACCTTTTATACCAATTCCATGAAATCAAAAATGATTGTCTCGGTTTGATGCTATATTCACAACCTCGCACACTCACACACTATTGTTCAGCTCGGCTTAGCGAGGCGCTGCTCTTCTGGCAGATATTCCTGACACTTTGTTGCTGAGCAATGTTGGGAAACTCCCGCAAGGCATCAGCTTCTCCTTTTGTCTGTCTTCTCATCTCTGTCTCTTTCTCTCGCTCATGACATAAAAGTGGTACTTCTGCTTTCAGGCATCTCTCAGAAGCCTGTTAGGGTATCTGACTAGAGACAGCCGAGTCGAAAGCAGAGTAGGGGGAAAGAAGGAATCCGGATAAACGAACTTCAGAGACGGTCGGCAGGCAGCGTCGAGGAAAGACAGAAAAAGTGAGCGGCGAGGCCATACAGGAGAGTCTGCAGGATGGAAGGAGGCTAAAATAAGACAGAGGTGGGGGTGTTGGATCGTAAGAGAAAGACAGCCAGACAGAGGCGCCTTGTTGTCCAATCCTGACCTTGTGACCTCTTCTTCTTCACTCTCACAATCACACTTTCTCCCGTTTTCTGTTTGTTTTTGTTGCTGACTCATTTTGAAAGTTTTATTCAAAATGAGATTCCGCCATGGAAGATTATCTGTCCATCACTTTTTCTATATCTGACTCACGAGCGCTGAAGGGAGCTGGCAGTTATCGTACTAAAACATCTTTGTAAAGCGCTGTAGGAAATAAATATTGGCAGACGAGAGTCAGCTGTCAGCACATTGACATGAACTGATAAGTAGTTTGACTTTAGTCACACAAGTCTTTGGGGGAAATAATTGTTGGCTTCATTCACATCAGGATAATTTGATGGTTTCCAGTGAGACAAGTTCTTCAGAATAAAGACCATTGTGACCAACTCTTTTGATTGGCTCATAAACTTGGTCCTGACATGCTCATAGCTGCTCTCAGAGTATCTGTCAAATTTTATAATCGCTCCTTCACACATTGTTATTCAAAAACGACACCTGAATAAAGTTCCTCTTTAATTCTTTACACAAACCTTGCATCCGTGACGACATGTCATAAGTGTCAGTGTGTGGTCTTACATTGCTATCATGGCTTTGCTCAATAGGCTTGACACGCACTTCATAGATTGCTTACTCACAAATCTTCCAGTTCTATATTCCAAAAACCCAAAGACCACAAATCTAGTCAGTCGGCCTCAGTCTGTGCTCAGGTGAGGGACAAACAGCCTCGAAACTAAACTAAGGTCCTGGAAAACTTTGAATCAATGCATGAAAACTCTGGGTTAGAATTGACCAACAGTGTCAATGCAACAACATGCATCAACTCGATACTGATACAACTACTTTGAGTCTAAGTGGATATTTATCAGCTGATTTAAAAAGTTACAATCCAGTCAAACTGAACAGCTGCGCCGTTACAGAACCGGGGTTATAAATAGTCAAACCTGTGAGGCCCATTAAGAACCGTTGCATTATAAACTAATGTTCTCTACTGAGGCAAATAGCTCAGACGGCGAGGTGAAAAAAACCTCACAGACTCTAGCCTCAGGCTGAAAATGCTGCTGTCAGAAGGGCTGGAACACACACACACACACACACACACACACACATGCACTCAAATACGTTTACACCTTTGCTGCAGTTTGCACTTGCTGAAATCATCAATTCAAACAGATACTCTGAGTGGGCCTTCCATTAAAGGTTGGTTAATATTCTCCTCCACAGTGAGCGTGAAGCTGATTTACATGGGTGTACTAGATCTTTTGTGAAATTGCACTCTGTGGTGTGAGCGAGATGTTGTACATGTCCTACATTTATCTTGCATCTGCTCTACTTAACTACTCTCATAACACATGAGACAGAAACTTTTTCTTTGGAAAACTTCCTCGAACTGATTAATGTGATTAAATAACATTTTACTTAGCAGCCTTCTCCTCACCAGTTCTCTATTATCTGACTTTCTAGGGACACAAGATGCATAAACTCAAACACCTTGCAATTTTTTTTTAAGAGAGCTTATCTTATGACACTTTTCATTTAATTTCACCTAATGTCGAGATTTCAGTCTGACGTGCAACTTCAGCTGATCTCCATCCACCATTGTGTTCATCTTTGAGGCCATAAAATGGAGAAGCTATTTAACTTCTTTCATTTCACCTCCTGAGGCCCAGTAGAAACAAATCCACCAAATATAAAACGTTTTAACCTGCTTCGGCAAATCCCTACATTCCTACGTCAGGGCCATCTTCAGCTGTAGAGGGACGAACGGAGATGAAAACTTGAAATGTGGTTGTAATGGTACAAATCTGTTCAAAAGTAAAGATGTCAATGTCTCAAGTCAAATGTCTATATTTTAAATGCAGATTAAAACCTCGTGTTTGGCATATTGACTGATGGAAATAAGCTAAACTGAACATTTGTCTTTCTGCCTGAAACATGCTAGCACACTTCTTGTGCTAGCATGTTTCTGGCTACTAGCATATTTGCGATTTGGGTGCTCGTTCTAAGATGTCTAATTTAAACCATTTTTTAAAGACGCTCATTTCATTTGCATAACAATGACAATGTTGCTCCTGAATGAATGCACGATGGATCATGACATCGATATGTGCAAACGCCACCAGTGCACAGACACACGGTTTGCTCTGCAGTGCATTTACACTAGTGGAGCGTTGAACCTTCTTCATGTGATTTGCGTGTGAATATGTCTTTTTGTGTAATTTGTACAGGATGAGGTTGGTGTAAAAGCTGCACGATCCTTTATTGAATCTGATGCTTGGAGTACAGAGGAATATTTTAAACACCTGTTCTGGTTTGAAGTCTACAATACGACAGACTTTCTTATCGATTATGGGGCTTTTCTTTAAATCCAAGTACTGCACACTTTTAAGCTGCCTATATTATAGCGTTCTTAAACATAAGATCACATAAAATACACAATATTAATCAGAATATTATGAGAGAAAAAAGGACACCATAACACTTTTGCACAGCCCTGCAGCCTTAAGAAATGTTATCCAAAATTTTGATTCTTGGCCAAATAATCAATTAGTATTTCAGCTAAGCAGGGTTTCCTATGAGCAAAAGCCTTGACTAAGTCGTTCTTTGTTCACAGCACACACACACACACACACACACACACACAGAGATACACACTCGTTTCCCTGGTTGCTTTAATAAATCTCTGGAACATTTAAATTTCTGTTAAATTGTCCGTGGTGAAAAGTAAACCTTGAGGCAGAAACAGAGACAGGAACGAGGATGGATTTAAGCTCTGTGCTCTTTACTTCTTAAGAAGTAAAACCATCTAAGTGTGTGTGTGTGTGTGTGTGTGTGTGTGTGTGTGTGTGTGTGTGTGTGTGGGTGTGTGTGTGTGGGTGTGCGTGCGTGTGCATAAATGTTTCATAATCTCTGAGACTCATACACAGCTGCTTCCTCACAGAGCTCTGATTAATTATACAATATCTGACCTCTTAATGTTCACTTTGTTAAACTCTCACCAGCTCTCTGTTTGTTTCTCAGAATCTCTTTTCATCTCCTTCCTTTTATCTGAACTCTGATCCTGTGTTTTGGATAAAAGCGAGACGATTTGCTCAGCTGAAACCTCCTAATGTGCCTCGTCTCTGATCTTCTTCTTCTTTTTTTATAACACCTCTTTCTACATTTTGATAAGACACAATGTGACACATTTAATATGACATGTTGGACATAAATAACAGTTTATCATCCTGACTATCTGTTCAGGTTAGTGTCTCTCTCTTTTACTGCTAATGAGTTGTCCTCTGTGTCAAAATGATAAATGATAACCGTTCTGTGAGTCAGGATGGTGGAATGACTGTGTGATGAATGGATTCCTGAAGTGCTGTCCTGTACAGGTGACGTTTATATCCTGGCATATCCTGGTAAATATGTGGTATGGAAACAAATGCTAGATGCCTATGTATACAGGAATTCTCTTATCTGGTTTTGTTGGTTGGACATAAAAAATGCATTCAGACTGAAGACAGGGGTTTGTGTCCCAAGTGTTTACACTACGAAGCACTTCAAAAGAAGGGTTGGGCAAGGCCAAGATTTGTATTTTGTCTGACTGAACACTGAAGTTTGTTCCATGCAAACGATGATTAACAATAATTAATGACTTATTTCAAAGCAGTGAGCTCTTTGGTTTGACCTTGTTTTGCTTTTCTCTCATAGGTTCGTGTAAATTATAGGCAGGGCCACTCATTTGAACCTCTGGGGCCAATGTCACTATAGACGGTTTCTCTATGCTGTCCCATTTTGAACGCTGCTACAAATTTGTCCCAAGAACACGTCCTGCTTTAGCCTGTCAAGGAAGGATTCATTAGGCGCTTCCTTCATGACATACCGTAACATATCCCGAGATTCAGCGCACCAAGGCATAGCAGACATCAGACTCTCGAGGAACCAAGTAATTCAATTTAAATTGTAAGTACATGGATTCAACGACAGACGAGACATTATCTATTTTGTGTTCAGGTGCAGTTTCATAAATTGTTAGGCCAGCGGCGGGGAACCAAGAAATGAAAGGGTAAAGGAGGAACAGCTCATGCCAGATCAGTCTGGGCAGTCTACTCAGGCTCCAAAGGCTGGGCCTTTCAAAGGATGCTATCCTCGAATTGGAGTACATCTTATGTGTCTTGAATGGCTGAAACACTCGGTTGATGTAAGTGTTTTGCTTTCTATTTGACATTTCATAATATTTCTAGTATATTGGTGACCATGTCTTCCCTCCCACATACTTTAATGGAGGCGTCCCTCAGGGGTCAATGCTAGGACCAGTTTTATTATAAGTTATATCAATATACTGAGTTGATATAACACGTTATTAATTGACATTTTATTGGACGGATCATCCCTTGAGATGCACCATCTCATTTACACTTATGCTCATGATACACAACTGTATCGGCCAGTTCAGCCTTTCATGATCTCTTTGACTCAGCTGTTTTTGAAATCTGATTCATTTAAAGCTTCTGTGTTTTACACGTTTTGATATCAGGTTGTTAAAAAAGAAAAAAGGTGAACAAAGTTGCATAATATACTCGTTTCTTTTCCCTGAAATAAAACCTTCAGTTTTGAGTTGTTTCAAACTTTCCAGAAGGATACGGTTACCTTTAACCTGAATTTCCCTCGGGATCAATAAAGTATCTATCTATCTATCTATCAACGTCATAAAATAAAAATGATGATCCTGATCCTAGCAGAGAGTGCGGGTATTAGCAGGAGTAATACCAAATAAAAGTTGAATCTTTCTATTCACCTTCTTATACGTTTTGTTCGATTTTTTAAAATTTGTTTTCAAACAATTTCTGCACACTTCCCAAACATACACTTAAAATACATTTCTTTTTTGTATTTTTGTGTTGGTTAGAATTTTTATCAGCTTACTAAAATGACACCTCCATCAATAGATACAGTATGAAGCCTGTTATTGGTCCCAATTTGTATAGTAACTCAATAACATGGGTGACTGTGAGAGTGTATGCCGTCAGAATGATCCCTTACGCTTGGGTAATGTTACTCTTGTCCTTGAGTTATGAATGCAAATGACAGCTCGCTCCATTTTCCCCAACGCACAGCTGGAGAGGCATTTTAAACCATCACTCTTCACCTCCTTTCACCTCTTCTGTGGAGCACACACACACACACGACACAGCACTGACACAGCACTGACACTGTGGGAGTGTGAGGCAGTAATGACGAAGAACACACAGGCATTAAAAGTTTCCACCTCCACCCCTCACGATGCAGAAGGCCGTCATTTTCACACAGGACGGCCACAACCTTGACTTGATTTATCTACCTCTTCTTCATGGCTTCAGCCTCTAGTGTGTCCTTTTCCTTACTTGTTATGTGTGTGTGTGTGTTTGTGTGTGTGTGTGCCCAACTACCTCCCTCTTTTTGGTTGGGCACTTTTAGGAGCGTTTAAAAAGTAACCCTGCTGGTAGCCGATCTTTACTCTGACACCAAAAAAGCTTTACACACACCCTGATGGATGGTCCTGACCTCGCACTGGCATGGCTAGGGTTAATGTGTCTGTGTGTGTGTGTGTGTGTGTGTGTGTGTGTGTGTGTGTGTGTGTGTGTGTGTGTGTTCTCACATAAGCAACCTTTTGCAGCATGACAAGGCCATTGATCCTGACCTGTAATTGGACAGCGTTGTGACGGCCCGTGAGAAGACTTTGTATGTATTTGGAGATATTTGCACGTGTTGTTGCCTTCAAAAGGAAGGGTTCGCCGATCGTCACACTGCTTCTGAGCTAAATCCTTATTTGTATTCATACAGTTCGATACTTTCACAGGAGAGTAGCAATGTGGCAAAACGAGAAGTATTCAGACATTGTTTTTTTTTATCGTATCTCAACACACAAACGAAACAGTCTCTGTCTTTAGAGGAAATGTCACCAATTTCTACATCAAAGTCCTTTTCAGGTACAACATACCAAAGTTACATTTTGTGGCTTCCCTGGGAACTAAGAGACATATTAAAAAAACATAGCCTCCAGTAAAGTCTGCGAGTTAAAATACAAAAAAGCAAGTCGAAAGCAAGTCTTTGTCTGAAGTCAGCAAAAAGTACGTTTAGTAGACCTGAGTAGCTCAGAGGCAACATCAGCAGCTACTGGTTTTCAACACTTCAATCTCCATGTGGACTACTGGTGTTCAACTTTCAAATACATAAATGATACATCTTCTTTTGAATTGATCTTTGCTATTTTTTCCCTATTTGACTGCATAATAAGACCAAATGTGTTTAAAGGAAGGTAAATACAAAGTTGATCAAGATTTTCTCATTATAGTTTTCCAGAATGTACTCATGTCCCTCACGTCCTTAAGTTTAGTCTTTCAGAGTTCTCTCTTATGTAAAGAGCCGATCGAGAAAAGAGGAACATCGTCTCCTGCTTCTTGTAGTGATCCAGTGTTTTACAATTGCACAACTTTGGGACTTGAGACTGTTTGTGCAACACAAACCAGCTAAATGCAGTTTAGCATCTTCAGTGCTCAGTGTTTTTGTCACTCAGCTCCCAGTTGGAGAGAGTTCACATTTTTGTAACATTGCTGCGCTCATAAGTGTCTCTTCTTCTTCACAAACTGAGCAAAACAAAGAAGTGACTGCACAGAAAAATCTGGGAAACTGACCAAGGAGGGTGATGACTTTATATTGTGTGGCCAGTGGGCGACTGGTGCAATCTTCATGAAGCATCTTCATACATTTACTGCTTGTCATGATTAAGGATGGAAATCTCACCTAAAAAATTGCTCTGAAGTTTGGATAGTTGCACAATAGTAACAATACTTCGTAACAATAATTACATAACATGACTGCTCAGTAAGAAAGAAAAAAAAACAATCTTACAGTTATTAGATTTTGCAGCGTGGAAAAGTATGGTGACAAGGTAAAAACACAACTGTAGGCTGTTTGAGCTTTATCAGTGTTTGTGCATGTAAACATGATCCTGCTGCTGGGACTGACACTTTCCATGTTATGCCTTCATACTTCCCCGCAGCATTGCTTAACATCTAAGCTGCTTCTGTATCTGGAAAGCACAGGGTCAGATTGTGTACTAACAGCTCATGATGGCAGTGAAAAACACTGAGAGAATTTTAAGTGTTGCCTCCTCTGCATCCCATCTGAATCCCATTGACCTGTGTATGACTGAAGGCTCAGGACACTGGAAGAGAGTTTGGATGATGTGAACATATTTGGGCTTTTGGGAACCCATGATCTGAAGCTCTGTTGGCACCGATGCTACTCCATCTGGCTCATAAAGTTTTCAGATACAAATGGCATCACAGTGATGGACGCCAATCTGATCTAAGCTGCCTTAATCACATCAGACAAATGTAGATTTTCAGAACACAGGATCTGTGCAGATGCTGGTCACCATAAAGCCAAGAGGAGCGTGCTTTCAGCCGCTCTATACATGAAATCATTTTAAAAGGAAGAGTGTGCAACGTTTTGATCCATTACATGTTGCCCTTGAGTAGCAGCATTCAACCAAAACAAACGTCTGTTTGGGGACACGTCCGCTGTTCTGCAACCTCGCCAAACTGATCCAGAAAGACCGTCGTCTAAAGACGCTTCCTTGACATCCGTGAGTGGACTTTACTATTCTTGTCCTAACACGACTCGAACAACAACAACAACACAGCTGGAGGGACTTATTGTCATGACGTTTAAAGAGGATCAACTCGATTTCTGCTGCATTGATCTGTGAAACGTTGCACATTTCTTCCTTTAAGTACAGACTCAAAAGATGCAAATGGTGACGGAGTGTTTATATGTGAAGAAAGCAGCCCGATGAATGAATGCATGTTTGTGACTGTGCAGATGTGACAGGCGAGGGATGAACGCCCCTCTGAGCTGTCAGCACATCTGGGACACACACACACACACACACACACACACACACACACACACACACACACACACACAGTTTAAGAGAGAAGTGGGAGGTAATAAGAATGGAGATTAGACTTTCGATTAAAGTGCTTTCTTATTCTCGGGCCTTCACACAGCTTCGACACGCAGCATCTCAGCGGCCGTGAACAATCCGCCCGCAGCGTTTACAAACACAAACGACTTTGAACGCTCACTTCTGAGAGTGTCTGAGTTTCCAATCGGCAGCCGAAGCACTCAGAAGGGCGGGATGTGAAAAGGAAAATTATATTACAGTGTGTGTGCGCGTGTGTGTGTGTGTGTGTGTGTGTGTGTGTGTGTGTGTGTGTGTGTGTGCTTGTATTTGTCTGTGTGTTTGCTCATGCATATGCATATGGAACAAATGTAAAATAAACAAAACAACAAGGAAGCCGTCAGCAGATAGAAGATGGGGTCACAAGAGACGGTGGTGATGGCACGCACAAATACTTACACACAAGCTATAATGCACACACAACTACACACACAGCAGGGCACATCTATAAACAGAAGTCGGTGGAAAGACCGTCATCACATCACAAGCGAGAGCAGGGAGAATATTCACACGTTTCGATTTGGAAGTCTGACTTCCTCGAGCGCTGCCATGATTCTCTCGGACGTGTTCACAGAGAGAATATCGGATGTTTGTGGCCGATGGAAGTTATTTTGAACAGGGGGTGCTGTAAAAAAATGTTTTGTTCTTTTTTGGACTAAAAAAAAACCTATGAGCCTATTTAGAATACATTTATAATATACATATTTAAATATTTTTTAAAAAGATGAAGATTCACGTGAACACAGCCAGGGCCACACACGCACGTCATCAGTTCTCAGAGGAATATATGCACAATTAATTAAACTTCATAATAACACTTTAACATTGCAATAGGTTTGATCAACTTGCATCAACCTGAGTCACTGCACCTGTCACACACCACTCTATTAGCTCCACAATCCTTTTACGCACAGCGCAAAGAAATAATCTCAGATAATCGAAGCACGTTATTGAATAGCTCTCCACATTCATTACGCAAACATACGCACAAAATCACACTTTTCTCTCCATCTCCAACTTTTTACGCAAACCACAAGGAAACAATCCAAACCATTTATACGTTATTAAACAGTTCTCCAAATCCATTACGCACAGAACACACGATCAAAGTAACACTCTCAAGCCCCACCACCTTGCAAAATACTATAGTGTGACGTTAAACTGCATATATGAAAGTGCGCGGCGGCACCATGATCTTACTTTGAGCTGCAGACACGGTGCCCTGGTTACAGGTGTCCAAATATTAAGGTGCACTCTGGAGTCATGTAAATAAAGTCTCTAATGAGGGCACGGATGTCCAGAGAGTTCATGATGTCTGTATTGGCATACATCAATAACATTTCTTTTCTGGGTCATCATGGTGCTGCATGTCTTCAAAAGACGCAAGACTCGTAGACCGAGCATGGAGCGAGAGGGGAACATTTTCACTTTACTCGGCGTCTGCAACCACGAGCCGGCCTTACGTTGACCACGTAACTTCTGTCAACTTGTGTTGATTATGCCTACAAATAATTAAATCAAAATCAAGAAATACATGTAATAGCCTACGCGTGTCAAAATCTTTTCCCATTCATAAAGGAATGGAAAAATTTAATTTATAAATTGTGCAAAAATATTTTTAATATATATATATTTTTTAGATAGATAGATAGATAGATAGATAGATACTTTATTGATCCCGAGGGAAATTCAAGTTTTTTTTTAGTTTTTTTTTTAGATAGATTTTAAATACACTGGGGGGTGCTGCAGCACCCCCAATTCCTGCGGCCATGTTTTTGGCTTCTGCTTAACTTTTGTTTCTGGGCAGAGAAAGTAAAAAAAAAATGCATGGAAAAATAATCTGAAGGTAAGTCTCTTAAATTGATTCCTTCAAAGAACAAAAGAATGGCGTCCTCTTTGTGGTTAAAAGTTACTCTGTGACATTCTGAAAATGAATACAGCTATAATCAGGTAGAAGCTAGATGAATATATTGTGGAGTTAAGATCCCCTAAAAAGGGAGTGAAGGTAAATTTCCTCAGCGCTTCATTCAGCTTGTTAAGGTGGATCAAACTTGAGTCACATGTTTTTATCACAGGAACCTCGTGCTCGATGGCCTCGCCTCCTCAGGAACTCTGTGTCTGGAGGAAATTATATTGCTGTGCTTTTTTTTTTTTGTTGTTGCTGTCAACCAACTTTGAGCTGCACATCATTTTTTGAAATTGAGCTCAGAATTTTGTTTCAGGTGTTTATTAGCACTCGTCTTCTGCTGTCTTCGTCGTCACGGCGATGAAGGAGCTGTGTCTGAAGAGAGTTTTGTTTTTGTCTAAAACTTGCTCTGAAAATCACAGTTCTTTGGTTATATTGGGCAGCTGTGGCTCCATGGTAGGGTGTATTTCAGCTGCCTGAAATAACAATATATATATATATATATATATATATATATATATATATATATATATATATATATATATATATTTTTTTTTTTTTTTTTTTTATGTTCTCTGTCTCTCTAACACTCGGCGTCACCAAAAAACACAGCTCACTATCAAGCTCACACAAAAAGATTCCCTGGCAGCTGGAGGTTTGCAGGTATTTCCTGCCATCCATTCTCTCATTCATATCTTTTGACAGGAGGGGGAAGACAAATCAAACAGGCTGGTGCTGTCTGCCAGTTTGCTCAGAGGCAATCAGGAAAAAAAGCCTTGAAGTCGGGGGAATCCGCTTGTGGCTCTGCTCTCCCTGTGCAAAGCGTGTGCAGCCGTCAAACCAAAATTATAAACGTGCCAGAAAATTCATCCGACTGATCGGGAGCAGCAGATTAGGCTGGGATTTTGCACTTGGGGCGAAAAACGCGTGATCAGGCTGATCAATCAGTCGGGAAACTGACAATTTATGTCAGATCGGCCGATCGAAGTTTATGTCCTGCATCAAACTCCTCACAGGAGCTTAAAACCATATTTTGATGTGTTTAGAAGATGTTTGTGCACAGCCCAAAGTATGAGTTTAATGTGCAGGTTTGGTCTTTAGTCTGTACTTAAAATACAATTAGTAAAATCTAATATTATTATATTGACCACTTTCCAAAAAACAATGTGATCATGTAAGCTGGATAAATAAAAACAAAAGTTTCGGATGAATTTAAGTTTTAGAATTAACCAGAGAAAAAACCTGACAAGGTGTTAAACAACAGCGTGTGAGTGTGTGTGTGTGTGTGTGTGTGTGTGTGTGTGTGTGTGTGTGTGCCACAGTCAGCAGGAACAACATATGGCTCCATTAAAAATAACACAAGTCAATTACTAGAGCAGGTTAGATCTGCCAACACAGCAGCAAAGCCATCAACAGAAATACTTTACTTTTATGACACAACAGATTGAGCACAACAGAAACAGCGTGTACAATAAATCCTGATACAAAGAAATAAATGCTGTGCTGTTTTTCTTTCTTTTTTATTAAAGTACCACCAACCATCGTCCACACTGGAAATCATACAAAATCAACCGCTTGAATCCTTCTGTTGTCTCTGTGTTCGTCTGCTTGTGTCATAACGTGGCGCTTCTTTACATCTCTCTATGGGCTCTTTTTCATGGTTTAAGCACCTGATCCAGGACTTTACTGTTTTGGTTCACTGGCACAGCATCATTTACTGACACCATTTATGCAAGCAGCTGTTTTTAATGCAAAAGCTTTTAAAGTGCTGTAAACTTACTGGACTGATTTGTTGCTGGCGCATACAGTAGAGGAACGTTTTGCATCTAAAATTAAACAGAAATTTCTCTCAGAAGTCCGTAAACTTAACGGAGGTCAAAAGAAGGGACCTACATCTACCAGGTCGTTAGAAAATTCAAATGTTGTCTATGGTTTCTTAACTAAAGTCTGCGTGGAGAGGAGCTGACGGCGTCACCAAACCTTCAGTTTTGCTCAAGGGCGACAAAAGTCGTCAAAATCGTTCTTTAATAACAAAACACTCCTTTGGATTCACGCTGGGCTTGAGTGTCCTGTTTGTCGCTCGCTGCCGACAAGTGAAAGAGACAGAGGTTAGCCCACAAGTTCACGACTTCTTCAGTCCTGGAGAAGAGCAATAATTCCCCAAGCGACAACCTTCACTGTTGAAAAATAATATTGAAGTGTAAAAACATGCTCTTCCTTCCAGGGTCTACTTAAGGCTGAGTGCAAAAGCCCTGGAAGTCACATACAACTTCATAAAATGAATCCATAAAAACGTACAAACCGGTTCAAAAAGCGAATTTGCACTCTTCATTTTATGAAGGATACGAGTATTTTAAAATAAGTGCTGTTCAGACTGATGTAGCTTGTTTGGACTTAGTGACGGTCCAACGACAACCGACAGCTGACAACCTCTTCGGTGTGTCAGAACCTTTCAGGAGCTTTCTTTGCAATATGTGCACATTTTAAGCCACTGCTAGGATATAATGTTTGTCAGGCCCTCTGGGGCCCCTGACTGACCCGGGGCCCCATGCAGTTATCTCCCTTGCCTGTTGACTAGCAGCGCCTCTGCTTAATATGACAGTGTCTCACCTTTTAGTGAAAGAACAGATTGGACCCACTGAAACGCACACAAATAGCATTTTTATACCTGCCAGTGAAGACGAGACAAACTCGAAAATGTTCTGTAACGAGTCTGCTGTCAGGAGTCAAAGGGCCTCGTACCATTTCTACTTCGCCAACCCTGAGGCTGTTTCTGCTCTATATTTATGACTTTGTGTGTGTGTGTGTGTGTGTGTGTGTGGGCAGCTCTAGCCCCAGGCATATAAAACTCACAGCATGAGAGGATGGACTAACAGGCATCAAGCAGACACACACACGCTCATACTTAAACACACATGCACATGCGTTATGATCACACGGTCTGATCTCGACCTTCACATGACCCGAGCTCAACCTGCTGTGATTATACAAGACCAGGACCAGAGCTCCCTCTGTGACAGAGGGAGAGAGGCATCTGAGGAGCGACTGCAGAAAATAAGCGAGATTGGAATAAAACAGAGAGAGAAAGAGGGAGGAATTATTTAATGTCAAGTATAGGATGAAGAAAAGCAGGAAATAAACAAATAGATAAACGGAGGAGAAAATAGGGTGGAGTAGTGGACTGAGGAGAAGAAAAGGTAACAAGGAGAAAAAAAAGAAAAAAAAGGAAAGGACAATAAAATTGGGAGTAAAAATAGAATAACAAAAGAACAAAAAGGACAAAAAGCTGGACATGGGGAAGAAAAGAGAAATAAAGAAACTATGATAACCAGAAACCGATAAAAAAAAAGAAGTGAAGAGAAGGATGACTTGAAAAGGAGAATGATAAGGTAACAAGGGAGGAGGAGAGGACAAGAAAGAAGAGGTGGGTAAAAGTAATGGAGAAGCTAAAGAAAGTGCATCAAAGTGGAAATGGAGCAGAGCAAACAAGAGGAAAAGAGAAGAAAACAACAGGAAATATATGTGGAGAGGAAAAGGAAAACACAAGAGAAGAAGAAGAGGACGGATCTCTTGTTTCCTTCCCTCCGTAAACCACGACTCTGCACCAGTCCAAACCAAAGGCCAATAACAGCCAGAGGGGCTTCAGGTGTAATATCACATTTTCATAATGAGAGCCAATGAGCTGTAAATCCCTGCTGACGGGGTTGAGAGCCAGAGGAGCTTCTGGCAACGACAATGAGACGATTAAACAAGTCATCTACTTCTTATAGAGCCCTTCAATAAATGTACATGGGGACTTTTCACTATAGCTAACTTTCTCAGGACTAAAAGGAAAGACAAGATATGAAGTTCAGAGTGATGATGACTTGAAGTAGAGAAACGGGAAGTGTTGTGCTTTGTGACCTTTCTCAGGTGTTCTCTGGACTTTTTCTCCGTTGAGCCCAACTCTGCAACATGGATATTATTAATGCACCGGTTAATACAAGCGATATTATTAACGCTAGTAAAACAAGCTAACAAAGGGAAAGAAAATCAAAGGATAGTTTCCCTGTCAGACACTGCCATCCTCTTTCCTCGTCCATATTTGTGTGAGAAAGGACTGACAATTAAAACAGGGGCATCAGGATAAAAACGGTGAAGAACTTCATTCACCACAATCAGACCTCATTGTTGCTCGGTTACAACGTTAGCTTCTGCTTCCCTCAGTAATGTCTATTAGAAGTCTCTCTACACCTGGAAATTGTACCCTTGAAAAGACGAGACAAACAAGCATCTCTTCCATCATTGTTGTTGACAAAGCACCCTCTTGATTCCTATTGGTCGGTTGGGGAGCAGTGACGAAGGGCGGAGCTGTTCCAACATTTGAATTGTTTTCAGCTAAGCGCTGCGAGTGCGAGGACAAATAACTGCTGAGCTTAGCGCCCAGGGTGCTAATGATAAAAACTCTGAACACTCGAAGTTGTGACAGGATTAAAAGAAGTGAATAATGACGAGCATGCAGGTTAGCTTACCTGCACTGACTGAATATGTTTTGACCAAGTAGTGCATTTTTTAACCAAACAGAGTTCACATCATCATCTCAGCTCCATTTCCATTTTAAGCTTTCTATGACGACGGCTTTTTAAGTTGATCACCTTCTATTACAATAACAGAGTCTAAACAGAAAAGCCTTTTGTTTGTGTTTATTTCATTTAGCAGTTGGAGCTCTATCACGCAACATCCGTAACACACCCCATCTCAGTTTATTAGTATTTATCAGCTCCTTGGGTTGTGAGCCATGATGGTTGCCCTGTGCGTGTGTGAGTATGTTAATTAAAACGTGTCTCCGTCTGCATTAACAACAAACAGCTGCACGTGGAGCTTCACTGTTTGACTCCCATCTTGAAGCTCGGCTTCTCCTGCTTCACATGCCACGGTTTTTAATGAAGCAGATCATGTGATGCTGTTTGGTGTGTGTGTGTGTGTGTGTGTGTGCGTGTGAGTGCGTGTTTAGCAAATGCAGAATTTGCTCTTTACGTCTGAGGCAAATATATGGAAAAAGCAGCAGATTACTTTCATGAGGTAGTAAAGTCTTTATTGCTTTGATATTGTTCAGTGTATTCCAGGGGTGTATATGGATAAATCCTTTGTATTCAGTTTTGTGGGCAAAACCGCTGACTTACAATGTTAGCACAATTCATCATTAACTAAAAAACAACAGCGGCTCAAAAACACAAAGACATCAGATATTGTGTTGCTTGATTGCATTTGTTTAGATAAAAAAAAAAAACGCTAAGGTGAGGTGCCGCCTAAATCATGTATTTTTGTTAGTCTAGAAAAGTCTAGAAAAAGGTTAACATAAAAGAAGATGTTTAATTTAGTTTGTTTGTTTGTTTTTCTGAGCTGAAAGGCGCTGGCTGTGCATGAAGCATTGGTGTGTTGAGAAGAAAAAAACGCTACACGTCCGTGCTGTCTCCATGACAACCGTTTGTTGACGACGGTCGCTGTATGAACGACAGGTCTGGTCTCCAGAAACGACAGAGCTGTCCTCCTGAAATGATCTGGAGTGCATATGTGAAAACAGCTTCAGGCTGAAAGGAGGAATCGGTTAAACAATTACACCAATATTTCATGTTTAAGGGTTCGAATTTAACCTTAAAACTTAAAGGACGACAATTTAAAAAAAAAAATCACCATTCAAAACAGGAATTATAAAGTCCACTGACAGATTCAACACATTCCACAGACAAAAACACCTGAAAGGCCACTTGTGTCGATAATTTATGTGAAATTAATATTGATATATAATGATGTGATATGATAATATTGTTCTCTATTGGTTTGCTCAAGGACACTTCAGCGCAGTCGAGATATTTTTACTTCAGGCGACATTTTCAGGGCTGAGCTCAAAGAGGAGTCGTCTGCCTGGAGCTGCTAAAAGAAAATTAATTGCAAGGAGACTTTCAACGCTCAGTGGAAACGCCTGCAGGAGGATGTGTGTGTGTGTGTGTATTTGTGTGTGTGTGGGTGTGTGTGTGTGTGTGCTGTAGGATAATTAGTGGTGGCAGTACACACTGGGACAACAAATGCAAGAGGTGAGACACTTGTACACACTTTAAGAGAAGATTAATTTTCACAGTTTTATCTTAAATCCAGTGACTAAATGTGTGTTTCAGCACTCTGCACACACACACGCACGCACACACACACACACACACACACACTTTTGAGGACATTACATTGGCTTGAATTGATCCTCTACACAGAAGCCCTGACCTTAACGATAGCCAACTCAAGCTTAACACTTCACCTCAAGCAGACCTTGACCTCGCCGCGGTGACAACACTTCAGTCAATGTTCCAGTGAAGGAAAATAAAAGTCTGTGAACGACCCGCTGCCCTCCAATCAGTCCCAGACTGGCCCATGAATCTATGAAAACAGCCACATGATCATTTCATTGTTAATCAAGTTCCCATGTTGTTTTACTTCCTATCACATCACATGAGCGTCTCTTTGATTACACCAGCTCATCTGCCAATTCCTCTCCTTTGATCGGCTCCCAATTGATCACAGAACATCAGGCTGCTTTTCCACTTCCAACACCAGAGTTTGTTTTATAAAACTACAGAAGAAAAAAAAAAGAATCCCAGCCACTGAAGCCGCTTTTTATTCCAAACCTTTTTCCACTATGTAGTTGAGCTTCTAATTACAAAGACATACTGCTGCAACAATATGTGTGATTGATACTTCCTTAAGTCATGACATAAAAAGGATACTGATGCGAGCAACTACATTAGACGTGCACATGCAGCTCATCCCAGAAAGGTTTGGACATTTTCCACGGATTTCTGTAAAGCACTAAAACAAAACAGTTGTTCCCCAAGTTACTTGTTAAAGGCATGACATGCAACATTTATAAACAGATTTCAAATATATCCCAAACTAAATATATCGCTAAGTAACGAGTGAAGTCAAACTCCCTCTGGGCTTGTTGTTCTTAGCTCCGTGTTTATCGGGGGTTAAAACATGTCCTCCCTGTGAAGCTTTCAGCCCTGCAGCCCAAGGGGGGAGATAAATGGCCCCGCCCACTCGGATTAGCTGTGTTTTGTAGCAAGAGTACAACTCAAGGAGAACCCACAGACTTGTGACCAACAGAACTTGTCAGACCTGCGGCTCTTTCCCTGCTTTTCACTCCCGACTCTCTCCCTCTGATTTCCTGCTCTGTCCAAACACAGGAATTAAAGCCCGAAAAATAATGTCAAAAACGTTTTATTATATTTATAGTATAATTCCAATACAAACAACTTGAATTGTAAGGGTCAAACTGAAGGGGGACACATCTGCTGTAAAGCAGGTTCAGAAACAACTGCAGAAAGTGCTTTAAAAAAGCCCCCATAACGACCATTTGTGTCAATTTTTGGGAGGCAAATTTGCGTTGACGAGCGGCAAATGAAAAATCATGCAAAAACAACACTTCCTTTTTCTTCGCAGGGGACAAAGAGCGGTGTGTTTGATGGATTCGTACTGCAATCCATGGTGCCACGCACGTGTTCCCCACTATTTTACCGCCCCTCTAATTCCGTCCTCTCTGTCTCTCTGAATCCAGGATGGATGGCAAACACGCCAGAGCGACCCACACACCTTTACTTCAACTCAACTGATCGTCAGCTCTCTACTAGCTAAAGGATAGACAGAGGAGGAGAAAGAATGGAAAGTTGCACACGACAACAGAGAAATTAGAGTGCGGTAGGCAGAGTAGCGGAAATGAGACGGCAGAGCAGGAGGAGGAAAAAACAGTGATTGAGTTGAATTGTGTTCCTGGCTTAGCTTCTGGGTGGAGGAGGAGAGCGAGTGATGTAGGGCTGAGTGGGGGAAAGGCTGGCAGCACTTCACACGGCTGCAGAAAATGACATCCTTGCTGCAGACAGACAGACAGCACAGAGTCACATGTTGTTTTCCCCAGAAGAAGAGAGATTGTTCCTCTCGTGTGTGTTGTCATGACTGTCAAATACATCTTAAGAGGAATGGGCACTTACTTTTTCTTAGAGAGGAGAGATACAAAAACTTTTTCTTTTTTTTTTCTTTTTTTTTTATCTGATATTTGTAGGAAAAATCGGGGAAAGTTAGAGAAAAGGGTTTAAGATCGAATCATCGAGAAGTCGTTTTAAATGTTTTGGAGTTGATACGACAACATCAGAAGAACTTGAATTTCCCTCGGGATCAATAAAGTATCTATCTATCTATCTATCTAAGAAATGGACCTCAACATGATTCAGTCCCTGGTGTGGATCTGCGTCAAGCATGTCAGGAAATCTTGTGCATTAAAGCCTTAACGTGATTATTTGGAAGTGGATGCAGTATTGAAATGGGATGAATGGATTTAACACTTCCGTGCGATTCCGAAAGCAGAAACCGAAAGTTAATTGAATCACTGCATTAGACGTTAACGATCAGACAGTGTCCTGATTTGTCGTCTTTACAGTGTCTGCTTCAGCCTTTGATACATAAACTAATTTCGGACTCTGACAGAGGGGTCAACTAAAATAAATGCCAAGGCCTCATCGCTCTAAAGGCCAATCTATGTTTGGCTTTCACACACCAAGAAGGACCATTAACCTCCATTCGTCTGCTGATTGGCTGCATAGGTTGAATCGAATCTGATCAATAGAGCTCTCTTTTACCCTCCAACCAGCCTTGGCTGAAACCTTCAGTGTATTGATGAGTTCAGCTGTTTTGCGGGCTGCAGCCGACTTAAGGACCGGTTAAAAAAAAAATACTGAAAACATACAAACGTATTTAATGCAATCACACTTACAGGTGTAATGAAGAAAATAGAAAAAAAAAATAATAGCTGTCAGTACGGGCTGCGTGGTGATGTAGTGGTAAGCTCTTTAGCCTCACAGTTAGGAGGTTCCTGTTTTGCATCACAGTTGGAGTGTGCATGTTTCCCCCTCTGCATGCATGGGTTCCCTCTGTTGACTCAGGCTTCCTCCCACAGTCCAAAGACGTGCTCTTTAGGTTAACAGGTGACTATAAGTTGTTGTAGTCGTGAGTGTAGCTGGCTGTCTGTCTCTTCATGTTAGCCCTGTGACTGACTGGTTACCAGTCTAGGTCGTACCCCACTCCTCGCCCGATGACAGTTGAGAGCCTGAATGGGGCAAGTGGTATAGATAACGGATGGATAGCTGTCAGGATTGATTATTTCTTTAGTTAGATGTCTAAACAGCTTTGATATAAATTACATGTAACGAGTGATGTACCACTCAAAATCGGTCTCAATCCTGTCTCGTAACTTAAAGCGGTTTTGACTCAGTTTCAGACTGGGCGGACTCGATTTGAAATCAAGACCGGTCAAGACTGAAATGTTATTTTTCAACTTCAATTTATGCTGCTCAGACAGTCGAAAACATCAAACCCGCCTCTTTTAATACAAGTTGAGCTTGACATTCAGACATTTTTATTCATGCTCTTATTTATTGTATTTTTATTGTGTTTCACTCTCTATGTGATTTCATTTGTTGTCTTTACAGTGTGTTTCTGACACCTGTACAGCACTTTGGTCAACCAAGTTTGTTTTAAACGTGCTATAGAAATAAAGATTGATTGATTGATTGATTGATTGATTGATTGATTGATTAGGGTGTATGAGGACTGACTCACTTTCAGAGCCAGCCTTAAGTGGCCATAGCTGCTTCGGTTTTGGATCAGGCTGATTCTGCTCGGTATGTTAGCTACATTAACTACTGCACATCCTTAAATACACTCTTTAGCACCTCTTTAGTTCACTTGACATGAAGATTGTTTTTCTTTATTGTTTTGTTTTATCACACATCAAAGTTCTCTCTCTCTCTCTCTCTCTCTCTGGGAAACTAGCATCGTGTGTTATTATGCATCGAGGTGCTCCTCATCATGACTTGCATTAAAGATGCACTGAGACAGCGACTAAAACCTTTTCCACGCTTTGGTTTCGGCGCGCCGGGCGAGAGTGGAAAAGGGGAAGGAAAAAAAACGAGGGAGCAGAGTGAGGACGAGCACAGATAAGGAAAGGATGGAGAGAGTACGAGTATGGGAAAGAGGAGGAACGGAGGAGGATAAAAGAGGGGAAGGTGAGGAAGGAGACGAGGACAGGGGGGAGGAAGGGGGGGAGATAAGCAGCGACAAGGAGGGAGGACATTGACTTTTTGATGTGCTTTAATGGAACATCTCACAACAAGAAAGTAACTCAAAAAGCTCACACACACACACACACACACACACACACACACACACACACAGGCTGGCCACCCACATGACCACTGCTGACATTTTAATTAATACTGTCAGACTCCTTTCTCTCGTCATAC
This sequence comes from Symphodus melops, assembly GCF_947650265.1. Classification (NCBI taxonomy): domain Eukaryota; kingdom Metazoa; phylum Chordata; class Actinopteri; order Labriformes; family Labridae; genus Symphodus; species Symphodus melops. The sequence goes on from NC_136691.1 coordinate 4,147,559, forward strand.
ATATTGAATTGTGCAGCTGCCAAACATTCACAGATGTGACAGCAGCTGTGTTTCCATCTGAGTGTGTTTTCTTCTGCACGCTGGGACACATCAAGTTCTAACGTGAATGGAAGGAAGGAGCACTTTATAACTAATTCAGTTAATGTCTTCACTTGCCTATTATGAAGCAATCAGTGACGGAAAGACATTGGTTGAAGGATGACATGTGGGTGTAAATATCTGCCCATCATGATCTTTCGGAGAAGTGTTTGTGTATAATCAAACATGTTTATGTCGTGGTAAGTGGTGGATTCAAGTTTATGTATCCAGTGTCAATTCTGGTAGGTAAACAGCTCGTACCTTTTACTTCATTTACCACATAAACAGCTCCCAGAGTTGACAAAATATATCCATCATAGTGTCTCTTTATTTAACAGACTGTTCTCCCACATTCAGGGCCAGTGTCCACAGACACTTAACTTAACTGAACATGAATTTAAAGGGATACTTCGCTAATTTACATGAAGCTGTGTATCATTAGAAACATGGTAGTAGTGTTGAATGGTCGTGAATCCAGCCCTCATTTTGCCCTGAGACGAGAAAAATATGTTTTTCTTTGCCTGGAAGTTTTCTTCATGTGATGTAATATGACGCTTTTTGCATCACATGAAGAAAACTTTCAAGCAAAGAAAAACATATTTTTCTCGTCTCAGGGCAAAATGAGGGCTGGATTCACGACCATTCAACACTACTACCATGTTTCTAATGATACACAGCTTCATGTAAATTAGTGAAGTATCCCTTTAAGTAAAGATAAAAAACGTATACAAGTCATGTCTCTGCATCAGCAGCGGCTCAATCCAGAAACTGTCTCCAGGCTAGCGTCTCCTCGGCCCATTGTTGTTGACAAAGCCTGATGATGTAGGTCCCGTCCCGTCTTAATTCTGATTGGTCAGTGAGGGAGAAGTGACATTGACGAGTACAGCGCTGCTCCAGAAGTCGAACTCTTTTCATCTGAGAGCGCTGTGACAAAGCAACGACAAACAGCTGACACTAGGGGGCGCTGAGCGTCTGTGGACACTATCTGCTGTATAAGCCTTACGCCTTACATGCTTATATAGTTGTGTCTAGAATGTGTATTTGGGCAACATTTAGTGGAGGTAATAATAGTAGGAGAAAAGTACAACAGTTTGATAAGTCAATATGACTTTCGTTCTTTTTTAGGGTTTAGCAGAGGGGTTCCCACACTTTGCCATACAAAGGAGCCCTTAATAGCATGATATGCTATATGTACTGTATGTATAACATTAGCCTCGTGTAAGGATTACACTCTTCCAATATGTGTTAAATTCCTTCTACATTATGATGGCAATTATCAAAAAATTCACATACAACCTCTCAATATTGTCTCATATCTTTCTTAATTTAGTACCTTTAACATTGTTTATATTGTCATAGGGCTGTCAGTGTTGACTTTCTAATTGACTCAATGTAAAAGTTCCTCTCAGGAGCTTTAATTAAAAATCCCTTATCAGAGAACAGACAGAGAGAGAGAGAGAGAGAAGACAAGTTATTGTAGAGTGTGTTTGTGTTGGTTGTTCAAAACATGTCTGAATTGACCTCACAAAAAAAAAAAACTCCAACTTTGGTCATTCAAATTCAAATCAAACTACATTCAGGAGTTTTTATGTTTGTTTCAGGTCTGTATTTCGTTTCCTTGCAAGAACGACATTCTGTGGCTTTGAAAGGCGCCTGCTTGAGCCCTGCCACCAGACTGAAGTTGAAGTAAAGATATGAAACAAAAAGAAACTGCTCCAGGGTCGTTTAGAGTGAAAAGAGGACGATGAGCAGAATGGAGATGTCAGCGGGACACCTCTCATCGCATCAAACCACCATCTACCCTCTTCCTGCTTCCCTCCTCACGTCTGACCATGAAAGACGTCCTGAAAGACGTGACGGCGATCTATAATGAGCAGTTTTATCTGACGCTTTGCGAGTTGAGCCCCTCGGCCTCAAACATTCTTTGGAAAGACACTCGAGACGGCGAGGATGTAATTGGCCAAGCAGGCTGTTATCTACGTACAGTAAAAACAGCCTGAGTTCAATCCAGCGACGCTCAGTGGGAGGTGAGATGTCTATCTATCCCTTTCATTCACAGCGTAATTCAATTGGAGGGCAATTATCGACCGCCTGAGGCGTCCAGATCGTCATCGGTTTCTGTTCACATCAGGGGGTCTTGCCGCGTGGGATCCTCGGTGGATGCACCGGCTGACGTCTGCGTCGATGTGAAGCGGCAGAGCAGGTGACAGAAATTACACGAGGCGACTTTCTCCGTCACATCCTGGAGATTGTAAAAGATTCTGAGGCTCGTGTTGTTCACCGACGGATTAGACATCAGCATCAAACAGCAAGGAACTCTCAGAGGACGACTTTTTGTACAATATCACTTTTATTTTATAAGTGCTGGAATTCAGTAGATGTGTTCAAGAGCTGCACTTAAGCACAAGTCTGACTTCCTTTGAATTTATTTAACCACTTTAAACCTTTACCTCTATAGACTTTGGAAAAACACATTTAACTTGCCTGAATCTCTCCCATACAGCAACATTTCAAATCTTAGAGAGTCTATGATAAATGACAAGTGCGAACAAAGAAAAGATTTTAAGTTATTTGAGGTGAAAATAAGGCCTTCATTTTTTGCAATGAGTAAAAAGAAGCTGCTAATACAGCAATCAGTGTCTCCTTAATAAAATAGATCTTCCTTAAATTTAGGCTTGCTTTATTTTCAGCTATTTCTACTCATCACGAGCTATTCAGGCCTTTTCATTCGTCGGGGTCTTTTCTCATACTGGTCATGTGGATGAGAGCTTCGACCTTTGGCACAGTCTGCACTGCCATCATGTTTCCTTTGGACCGTCACACGGCCACCCGCGGCTTCACAGTCTCAAGCTGCGGGTCCTTCGGGGGTTGCAGGCAGCTACGGTTCGCTAAGTCGTCATGCTAGTTATGACCGGATCGCCATGGCGGCTAACATTTTGGTTTCCATGGTGCGGATACACATTTTCAAATCACTAATCCTTGTCTCCATCGCAGGAAATGAATGTCATGAATGAAGTGTAGCTGTGTCTGTGGGAGCAAGAGGAGGAGAGACTGAGGAAGAGTTAGATGAAGATGAAGTGAAGAAAGCTGTTTAATGTTGCTGATGAGTGACACGCAACTGATAAAGTGTTTTTCAGCAGTCACAGGACAAAAGATGCAGACTTTTTATTGAAGAAAAAAAAAGTTGGATTATCAAGATGCCTCAAGATTTTATCATTTAAATGATTAGAATTGGGGTGCAGATGGCCTAGCGGTTTATTAGCGTTCCGTGAAGGTGACCCGGGTTCAAATCCGACCTGTGGCTCCTTTCCTTCATGTGTCCTTCCACACTCACTCGCTCTCTCCTACTCGTTTCACTTTCCCATCAAATACAGGCAGAACAAGCCCAAAAATAAAGATTTATTAATATAGAATTAAAGTCTTTTTTTCACTGAATCATAAATCCAGGTATCCTCCTCTCAATGTTTATTTCATATGACTTACATGACCTTTAAAGCCCAAAGTTTAACCTCACAATCATGATTTTATTTCCAAACACAACGTGCTATTTGAAGCCTCTGGAAACACTTCCCTTCTGCAGGAATCCTGTTTCTGTGCTGCAGCGTTTGGCAGGACTCTGAATCCACAGTGGTTTCCCTTTGGGCCTCTGCGATATCTAAACCTGAATATGCAGCACATGACTCTTGAGTTTACACATTGAGGGGAGGAAAGTGGCAGAAGTTGTGAATGTAGTTCCCAATTTAAGTCCACATGCATCCCTCCTCCTCTTTCAGCTGCCAGCTCTCGCTAAAAGTTTCAAAAGGTGAACTCCTCTCTTCCAGTCTCAGATGTCTTTTCTCTCAACCAACTGCTGAGCCGGCAAAACTTTGTTTCTTCTTTGTTTCTCTCTCTCTCTCTCTCTCTCTCTCTCTCTCACACACACACACACAAACACACACACACACACACAGCAGAGCAAACACACTGGTATTTCCATTGCATTTTGTCTGCGGAGCACAAAAACAGTGGAGCTCAACTCCCAGGACGATTGTGAAATAAACACATAAAGGCAGCCGACCTGTTTCATTCAAATAAAGGAGTGAAGTTTCAGGTACTTCAGCGAGTCCCCGAAAAAACTCTCAAGCGGTAGAGAGCTTCTTTCAGCCAATAAAACACATGATGTGGTAATGATCGACAGCAGCAACACGCACGTCTTCAGCACACACACACACACACACACACACACACACACACACACACACACACACACACACACACACACACACACACACACACACACACACACACACACACGCACACTGTGAGGAGTTGTAATGATGCCGAGACGCATCGCATTTCAAACAACCGACAGCAGATAAGAGCCGATAATGAGATAACTGCCACACCTGCTAATGTCTGCTGAAAAACAGACACTTTTTGTAGGAGGACAAAGCAGCTAAAAAGAAGTCATGCAGAGACAGAAATTCCAGCAGCGTACTGCAATAAAAGATATTTATAAAATCTATCAATTGATGGATCTTTCAAGTCTTGATGCTCTTTTCAATTTCAATGAAAAGCAGCGAAAAACCAGCAAAGAGATCAAACCGCATGACTTACTTTGAGTATTCTTTGTTATCCTGGTCACAGCGAGAGTCCTTGTGTTTCTCCCAATCCTTGCCGTGTTTACACGTGGTCAGCAGGATAATATCTTCCCCGTTGTGGATGTGATACAGAGCGTTCCTCGTCTCAGAGCCGATGCCTGTTAAGTATCGCTTCCCTTTGAAAACGAGCAGGTACTTCCTGGATGGCGGTGTGTTGTTCAGCGTCAGATAGCCCGCTCCCCCTCTCTTCAGAGGGTGATCCTTGGAGAACAGAGGGATGGAGATGTCAAAGTTTGGTCTGAAGTTGACCACATCTGCGCTAGCCTTGGCTAGCATGGCCTGGCCCACCTCGAAACCCAAATCCTCGGTGTAGTCCGGCCACGTGCCCGAGTAGAGGTTGAATATGAGGTGGTTCCTGCCATCGTTCCATGTTGGCAGATTCTGGATTCGGAGTCTGACATTCTGCACGAACTGAGCTGAGAGCTGGTCCCTGTCCAACGTGTCCACCGCCAGGACAAACAGACAAGCCCGCGAAGGGTCCGTAGTGTGGAAGCGGGACCCCTCGATAGAGGTCAGGATCTTCTTGTAGGTCTCCGAGATCTCGTCCCCTCTCTGTGGAGGGTAGATGTAAACGCTGAAGCCCGACTGACAGCGTGAGAAGTCGAAGCAGGTTTCCATGCGGCAGCGTTTGTTCTTGTAGATGTTGTCGCGGATGGCACGTCGTTCGCGAGGCGAGGTGTGCTGGTGATGGAGCTGAGGGCTGTCCTCCTGCACACACAGAAAAAACCACCTTTAGGTTTATCCGTGCGACTTTTCACTCACAGTGTTATTGCATGACTGAGCAGTTGATTAAAGCGTCTGTGAGGAACTTTTGCTTTGTGTTGACACAAGTTAACGTGAACTTCTTCTTAATAACATCTACATCAGTGGTGTCCAAACTTTTTTTCTTGCGGGCCAAAATTGTTGCGTTAGAATCACTCACGGGCCACAGGGTTTTTTTTTTTTAAATATTGGAAGGAACTTTTTGTATTTTGACCTCTTCAAAAAATAATGTAAATACACAATAACTAATTGCAGTGGGAAACTGTTGTGTTCTAATTTTTTGTAAAGAATAGTCAGGCTTTTATAGGTCTCCCTCGCTAACATGAAAAAGAAAAAAAGAACGAAATATGCCATCTGATGAGGCCTGGGGCCAAAATCTTCTAATTCTTCGATTGAAGTCAAGGGCCACAAACAATCCACTCAAGGGGCCACAAATGGCCCCCGGGCCGCACTTTGGACACCCCTGATCTACACCAACATTTAGAGCATCGCCATAATTCTGCCAGTTGTGCCCCCTCTGTGCAGTTTTACTGTTTTGTTGCAGCAGATCTGACAACCATCCGTCATGAGACGATGAGCAGTGATCTTTGATTCCCCTGAAGCAGAGATTCTCCTAAAACCTGTGACCTTTAAAAGCAAAGCATGCGTACTTGTGTCCCATTTTCACTGGTTGAATGATACCTGGCTATAAAAAGTGAAAAACAGACCCCAAGTGGTCCGAAGACTGCAGGTAATTCAAAAAAAAATTGTAAGAACAGAATTTTGACAGGTTTTGTTTGCATGATCGACTCAGGACAGACGGAGGGAACTCTCCAAAAATTAAAACGTTTATTTGTCTGACAATTTTTTTTGATTTTAGTGATTTATTTCATGCACTGAAATCATAAATAACACATTTTTTGCTGCTTATTTATGTATTAATATCATTAATTTATTCCCCAGGGTAAATTCTGCTTCACAATCTGTTATGTAGAGACTAAAAACCACAGGCCTGAAATAAACACATCATGCACAAACAGGACCTGTCAACCTGCAGTCATTTACTTCTTTTATTATAACCAGGTGCTCTCCATTCATTCCACTAAGACCAGATCTCTCAGCCTGTAAGTCAGCCTGCAGGGTGTTCTAGGAAGAGCAGGCAGTGTACCCAAAGGCCATCATACCTAACGCTGTGCGGACTTCAGGTACAGATAGCACAGATAGGAGGAGAGTAGGGAGTAAATACATGTGAGCCAATGGGTGTATAGCCTGAGAGGACCAACCAGCCTTGGTGTTTAAGGTACGGTGATGCGTCAGAGCTTTGCAACCAGTCATGATGTACATCAGAGAGTGTTTTAGTTCTACTGCAATAACTATTTAGTTACATGTTCTTTTTACTTTCACGACTTTTTGCCTCGAGTACTATTATAATCTTTTGTGTCTGATGAAATCTTGGACAACAGCACGATCAAAAATGGACTCTGCATTGTTTTGATTTCCTCTAAGTTGTCTACCTCTTGCTCTCCTCCCTCCAGATACGGCTCCAGCAGCTGGGTGGACTCCGGCCAGTGCCTGGGAGGTCTGGACGGGCTTCTCTGTGGGAGGGGCTGGGGCTGGTACGCGTCCTGGCTCTGATGGTAGTACTGGTACTCCTGCTGGTGGTATTGGGGGTACTGGGGAAAATGGTGATACTGGTACGGCTGCTGCTGGAACTCCCCGATTTGCAGAGCCCACAGGTAGACGAGGAAGACAAGACCGGCCCCAACAGACACGAGCAGGTACCGCTTCTTGGCCTGCATGTGTGCTGTGGGGGGGAGGAAGAGGAGGACGTGGTGGATTGAGGGGGGGAGAACGAGGGAGACAGGAAAGGGGGGAGGTAAAACAAAAAAGGAGAAGGAGTGGGGGAGAGGCAGAAATGATACAGGAAAGAAAAAAAGGGAGGGTAAAGAGGATATGGCTGAGAGGAGGAGAGAGAAGGGGTGGCTAAAGAGTCAAAGAGGGGAGAAGGGGGAAGGGGAAGCTAGGAAATGAGGAAGTGCAGGGAGGAAGAAAGAGGTCAGATCGACCCACAGGGCAGCCGCTCTATCCACAGCTCGGCATTTTGAGATTTGGAGTCACTGGGAAAAAAAAGAAAAAAAAAAAAGGAAAGAACACATTGAATTAAGGGATCAATAAAGTCTGACAAATCTTGAATCAGAACAGCAAAGAAGAAGAGAAGTTTAGAAGTAATGATGTGAATATATGGCTCCTGTCTTCTTGTTAGCGCTGGTTTAATTTCATTATCTGAAATCTATAAAAGAGTGAAATAGATATATGAAACGACCAGACACGTTTTGCTGAAATGTTGCTTCAGCAAAGGTCAAAAGAACAATTAAAACACAAATTGCCATGCTTTTTTTCTTTTCTTTCGATATCTACATTTAGAATTGGTGATATGTTTTCAAATACAATCATGAAAAGTGAAGGTATCCTAAAGATGTCAGCTCCCGTTGTAGGTGTTTGCTGAGTCAGTGAGGGATGAGTATTGATTGTGATGCAGCTCAAGCAAACAAGCATCGAGACTTTTGAAAATACTCACGCCACCTGCCACTGGCAATTCTGGGACTTAAATGTATTTTCCTTAAAACGAAGAACTTTAACTAACTGAAAACGACTTATTTAATTATTTTCGAAACAACATTTCCATTCGTGCAATCTCTGAATTCAGAGTGGATTTGCAGGATGTAACTTTCTTAAACAGAAGTGTTGTCGTCGCTTCCCTAACTTAGACTTTACTCTGACACTTTCATCAGTTCTTCCACAGTAGGCTATCAGCCAACTGTAGAAAAAGGAGAATTATTTACTTAATCTGTAGGATTTGAGTTTGGAGTTATTTGTGTTAATCGGTGATTATTACCTTTTCAAATGCAATTGCAAATTTCGAAATGCTAATGCGCTCTGTGTCGCTCCATTAAAAAAACCCACCGTAACTGCAGACCCCAGTCTGTGCAACCCACCTGTGTAAAAGGAACACCTGTGGTCCCATGGAGGAATCGGGATGTCCGCTGCTCTCCCCTCCAGCCTGAGCAAGACTCCACAGTTTGAAAACACATTCCTACTCCAGTTATAGACCCAGAAACACGCTCAACTCCACAAATCCATCCACCGATGATACATTGGATTCAAATAGTCAGAGATCTGCGTCCGTAAAGGTGCGCTGCCTCCATCCTCCACCGCGTCCCAGCCTCAAACTTTCCTCGACAAAGGATCACAGGGTAATCTTTTATGTGAACGAGATTCCAGCAGAGCTATCTGTCAGCACAGCGGGTCGCTACACACACGCACACGCACGCACTCATCGACCAGGATAAGCCTGATAACATCCATCCATGAGTTAAGTGATCGCGCGTGCATCTCTAAACAACGACTGGCATCCTGTTTCAAACAATCCTGGAAAAAGGGAAGAGAGAAGATCCAAACTTTGTCATTTAAATCCAAACTCCCACATGTGCGCTGCTGCTCTGTGAGAAACACGCAGAAAATAATCATCCAGGTAAGTTAAAGAAATGCACCTGATCCAGAGAGAGGCGCGCTTCGATCAAATCTTATCAGGAGCGACTTCACGCTCCGCTGAACAGCGTGTGGACAGATATCACAATAAAAACACCATGAATGCACACTGTGATCCTCATCCCACCCTGCCTCCTCGCTTCCAGCAGCACTGCTTCTCCTCACTTCTCCATCCTCAAATCCCCAGTTGGCTCTGGGCTGCGCCTCCTTGCAGCATCCAGCAACAGCGCTGATAATCCAGACAGCAGCAGCAGCAGGCTGGCAGCAGGCTGCGGGGATCCGAGCGTGCACCAAGCGGGGCGTCAGCTGGCTCTCAGGAGGAGTGGAGGGAGCTGGCCATAACTCAGCATCTCTCTGCCTGCATCTGTAGCTTTGTTTGGATCAGTTTAATGAGGAGGAAAGGGAAAGCCAAATAACCGAGAAGTGCCATCTACCTTCAGAGTGGCTCTCACCTCTGTTTCCAATTTGCAACCAAACTCGTTCATTAATATTTTTTTTAGAATCCTTGCTGGTAAATATGGGTTTAAAGTAGTTTTAAAACATTCTCTAAAAATAGTACCATTTGTATAGTATTATCTCTTGCAGCTAACAATTTCGCCCTAATACCAAAAAGTGTAGACTACACTTTATATTGTGTTTAGTGCAACTTAAATCACCGTCAATCACTGAGAATATGAGCAGACACTTTCAAACCAATTCAAAAATCTGCAGTTTTTCGATTATTACCTGTAAACTTGGGTCAAACAAGTTGCAAAAACGTACTTTAACAGCATCGTCTGGATAATTCAGGATGCTCTTCTATTCAGCTCTGTAGTGATCTCAGTATATGTTATGTTAGATTTTTAGTTCTTAATGGATGAAATACCACTCGAAAGCAAGATACGGCCATAATGTTACAATAACATAATAACATTTCTCATATAAGTTAATATGAATTGGGCTTCACTTGTGTCAAGGGTCTTTTTGTCACTTTTTCTAAATCCAACCATCTCAGTCAAATCTTTTCCAGGCTCCCTCTCAGGTGGTGCCAAACGTTGTTAGAGGGATTTGTCGGGGCCTGTCAGGGTTTGGTGAGCTGACTCTTTTGCAAATCTATGCACTTTTAATTAAGTCTTAGCTCATTAAATCTCGTAATGATTCGAATATTCGGCCCGATTCATCAACTTTGACCGCTTGTCTTTCTGCCTCTGCTGCACGTCGATCACGTCGCTGTTATTTGCACAGATGTAGCTGACTGATGAAAATTAATTTTCTCATGATTTGTGTGGATGTCATTATGTCATGAGGAGGAGGAGGGGGGTTTAGAGATGCATTGGAGCCATACACAGACGTATCATATAGCAAACAGCGCCATCTTGTGGCTCCTGCTGCCGCCCACACTTCATCAGTGACAGAGAGGGAACCAACCTCATCTGACTTTTATGATACGGCTGTTTAAGGTTTTCTTTTTTAACTATACAGAGAGTCCAAGTCTTTAGTTCAAACGTGACATTTTATAGTAAATATTTGCCAAAGAAGAACTTACATTTAAACAGTGGCAGTTATTTAGATTGTCAGTTCCTTCCCATCAACCAATTGTCTGGATCTGGTTAAAATCTGGCTATCTGGCTAAAAACTATGTTAAATGTCTCTTTGAACTGGCTAAGGCACATCCTATGTCTCCACTGATATCTTAATATCATTTCAATCAGGAGAGACTCATTTTTGCTGGAGTTTGATCTCAGAGGAAGTTGATTTTTTCAATAGTGAGCGAAGGAAACTGTTTCCACGATAGTGCAGTAGTATGTTATATGATCCTTATAGATTCCTCTGTTGCCTGAATTCTTACACTCAGGAGCTGTGGACAAGAGATGTCAGAGTGGTCCTGCTACACACTGCGACATAGGGAGTGTGCCGGACCTGCTGAGTATTCTGTGCTTGGCTCAAGAGCACCTCGGCAGTCCTCAGAAATGACCTGACACCCCTCCAGCAACCGCACCAACTCCCATATTTTCATCCGCACCGGGTCTTGGGCTGGCGACTCTCCAATTCCCGACAGACTGAACAGCTGTCGCCCCATGTTTCCTGAATTCTCCCCTGGCGTTTGGGTTGTGATGTTGGTTCAGAGGCTTATTGACAGAGCAGCTACAAATGACTAACACAATACTTCTCTCTTTTCCTTACTCTCACTTTATTTTAGATATAAGACAATTAAATTAACAGTCAGATTATCTTTTTGGTCGAGTTTTCCATTTTCCTTATGTTTCAAATCTCTAGATTGCCCTAACATGTATAATAGTGTACATTGATGCGTTTCTGTTCCTCGGGGCCTGTTGCAGACTGTGGAAGCATAATTCTTGAGAAAATCTGGATTCATTCTAGCTCTCTGGTTTGAAGAAAAAAAACCGAGACTTTAGAGGGAATTTGTCATCTTGAATCTGTGGCTGAACAGCAGCTGAATAAATCCCTGGACGTTTGGATTGTAGGAATACACAGCCAAACATTTGTCTAAAACACCAGCAGACTCTTCCCTCCCAGCGTCTCTCTGCACACCAGGATGTGAAGTTTTGTTTCATTTACCTGTGCGGTGATAACTCTGCAGGATCGGCCCACGGTGATGGCTTCATGGTACATTAGGGGAGGATAAATCAGAGCAACATATAGATGGAGGAGGGGGGGGGGGCAGTCTCAGTCCAGCTTTTCAGCTCCATCAATTCCTCATTTTCAACATCAGTCTGAGAGCTTTTTATGGGATAATTCAGGTGTTTGCTGAAGAGTCTCTTCTCTCCTGTACAAGGTTTTGTCACAGGTGCAGGGAGGAGAACCCAAATGCAGGTAAAACAATAGGAGCTGATTTATTTAAACAAAAGGCAAGACAAAAACGTACTTAAATAATAAATCCAAAATGTCCAAAAACCACGAGGAGCAAAACAAAGTGAATCCAGGGAGCAGGGAAACAATCTGACAGCAAGGCACATGAGACAAACGACAAACAACAAACAACATAGAAAGACATGAGGACACAAAGTAACACAACACTACAAAATAAAACAGAACTCAAAACTCTGAAAAATAACACATAAAAAACCAAACCATGACAGGTTTAGTTTTTAAAAGTGTATTTTACCCCCATATTGTCCTTTAGATTAAATCCAGGCTCTTCTTGTGTTAAAAAAAAAAAAAGAAAAGATTATCAGTTAGTCTTCCTCAGATATTGGGTTAAAGACAAAATGATGATCATGTTGTGGTTAATTAAGCCGGGTACATTTTGTTGAACTTGTGTGTATATTCAACAGTGTGTCTATGGGTCTCCTTGTGTGTCTCTGCACTGCCTCTCAGTCTTTCATCATGATAATCTTCTTCATCCTTTGAGTCAGTGAGAACCCTGTAACCTGCATCCAAATCAGATGAATTTGAATAACAAGATGTTTAGATAAACTCGACAATAAAGAGTTTCTTTACATTATCAAAGGTCTTTAATTGAATGTAATAATAAAGCTAATTATTGTAGCTACTGAAATCAGAACTGTAGCTGCTAACTTCTCTTTTACAGGGCTTTGGCAGAATATTACTTTAGTTGGTTTAAATCAACTCTAGCAGCTCATAAAAACATCAACCATCATTAAAGGAAATTACAATCCAAAGTCAACAGCTCGCTAGCACAGAAGCTAATGTGGGACTTCATTTTTTTTTTTAAATCTTTGTTGACAACTCTAAATGACTTTAAGGTCTTAATTACTTTTATTATTATATTACTTTTTAAAAAGCACAGATTTAAAACTATAATGTTTTCAACCACATGTTTAAGTACTTTTAAAAATGTCTTCACGGGACAAGGACTGAGAATTAGCCGTGACTAGAGGTTTGATTTTCATTGCATCGGTTGCATTTAAATTCGATGAAATAAAACCTGTATGAACAGATAAACAAACAAACCAGTGACTGAGATTGTGATTGATGACCTCAGAGAGGGAAGTGCTGTGACTGAGAGAGAAAGACGACGTTTAAAGAGTTTCTAAGAAGATCAGGGACGTGCAGAGTGATTTGATCTTTGTTCAGCACGCCGTGTGGCGGACTCATCTAAATGTCAAATAAAACCTCAGCCCCCTCGACCCCCGCACACAACGCACACCGAAAGAAAAAAGATCAGTGGCTGTGCTTTTAATATGTGATAGTCAAGCTTTAACACACACACACACACACACACACACACACACACACACACACACACACACACAGAGCAGATTGTAGGAGCGATGTATTTGCTGTTAGAATTTGCTTATTTAGTTTACTATCATTGGATGGTGATATTTATTTACTTGTGCTATTTTTGTTTGGTATTTGGGTAACACTGTGGGCACCTGAGGTTATACAGGTAAGAGAAAGGTAGAGGACCAGCATGCACTTGGGTGGACGTCTTTTGCGTGTATACACTACATTCCCATGGTGCACCAGCGGCCTTTTGATTATGTTGCTTCTACGTTTTATTATAATTTTTTTTTTTAGACAAATAGTCGTGATATTGTCCTGCTCCAAAGCTTGAGATCATCATTTTGAGGCTCCAGGTCAGCTTATTGAGTCAGGTCTGTCAGTACCTGTTTTAATCTCGTTGTTTTACCTAGTTCTTGAATTGTTGTGTGGGGAGAGAGTTGTTGTTTCTGTGTAATTTACAGTGATGTGAAGCACTTTGTGATGCAACCTTGTATGAAAAATGCTACAAGTAAAGATTAATTGATTTTCTCATTCACCAAAGAATTCATGTTATTGTCTCTGCTGTCTTATTATTAAAATCACACTAAAAGTAATCTCATGACGTTACAGGAAAACAGGATTAGACCACTGTGTGTGTTTTGCTTTAAAAAAGAAATACAACTGAAAACACCGGTGAGTCAGCGCCTAGAAACAGTGAGGAGGCAAACCTTCCTGTTAACAGGCAGAGACCTCGAGCAGAACCTCGCTCTCTAGTAAACGACCGTCTGCCATGACCGAGAAAGTTGACTAAAAAGAGAGAAAGATGTGGAGGCAAAGACAGAAAAACCTCCGTCCTGAATGTTGTTCTGTTCTAAATGGGTCTGGACTGATAAAATCTTTATAGTCTGACCTTGCAGCAGTCAGTTTACAGTCAGTGAGCTGAATGCATCACACTGCAAAACTGATGTCACCACCACTCACTGCAGGTTTGTGTGTGTGTGTGTGTGTGTGTGTGCATGTGGAAGAAACATATGAGGGTCAATCGATAAAAGAGAGAGAGTATCCCCCCCCCCCTCCTTCTTCTCCTCTCTCACTTCTTCCTCGGCAGCTCTGGACTCCTGACCTTTTGCCCAAACTGTGAAATGTCAGACGCTTGTAGTGGTACAACAGCTCATGGAAAGAGGATGGGCGGTCGTTATGGAGACCACATCATCTGCACAGGTGAGAGCAGACTTTGCTTAGTTTAGAAACACCAGCCATCATTATTTAACCCTTTATTGGCTTTGCCTGGTTGCTGGTTGTCCAGGTAAAGGATGACGTATAAAGTTATACTGCGTAGCATTTTCTGTTATGTTACGCAGTGTTTGAGAATGATCCTTGCACTGGGTGGTGCATGTGGCGGCGGGCAGGGAACCTTATTTAGATAAGAGATTAGTGTTAATTTTGCATATACATTGATTTTATCTTCAAACTTATTTTTCTGTCTTTTACAAACTGCTCCAATTTGCTTTTTCTTCCTTATTTCATCATTTCATTTATTCAAAGTATTTCCATAAACGTGTTTAAATTTGTGTCATTGACAGCTCTAAAGGTATCATGTTGAGGGTCACCGGTCTAATAGCGAATGGGTGTTTTCCACATTTCTCTGAAGGATTTACCACACTGAATCCTTCGCTTGCTCTCTCGTCTGGTTCTTAAATCCGACACAGACTTAAAGCTGTAATCCTGACTGAATTGATTTAGTATCATTTTTAAAATCCTCCCGGGCTGATTTTCAGTCTGCTCACCGCTTATCTCAAATTGAACTCCTCATAATGTTCTTTCACATAAAGGAGAATCCTATTCGACCAATGGAACAAGATGATATGTTACCGACTGAAGAGATGACTTCCTTCTTTCAGGGATTCATTTCACATCCTCTCTGCTACGACAGAGTGTCCTCTTTCTTACACAGAGAGCACAGTGGATAACTCATACAGCTGATAAGAGCAGGTTGCATTGTGCTCCTTGGAGAGATGAAATATAAATAGCTGAAACAGCTGCGAGATATTGTTCAGGAAGTGTGGGACTCTGTTAAACTCTGTCACTTTCACCTCCTTTCTGCCTCTCTTTTCTCACTTGTTAGTTCATAAAATGCAAAGAGTGTTCAGTGAGTTGAGAAAGTTTTAATTCTCCCTCTCTGAAGAGATTTGAGACCGTAGAGACTTTGTATTCAAATGGACGGCATGTCTCTGCCTCCCTCGGCTCAGCAGGATGAAGCCAGAATATTCCTGTGGCGGCGCTGACATCAAAGCGAATCGATAACACACGATAAGCCTTCAGGTGAATACACTTAACATCAGATCAGATTTATATGTAGGTTTAAAGTGGACACTCGTTGTGTCGTTGCAAATCGGGTGCAAATAACACTACAGGAGCCGGATTTGTCAGCAGAGCTGTTAATCATGACATTTTGGACCATTTTACAGCATCAAGTATCTACATGAGGAGGAGCCCGCAGAGGCCCCATGTACAGAGGCCCCTTGTACAGAGGCCCCAGTCCTTGTTGCAGCGGCCATGGGTCAGAATCCGACCTCTGCCCTTTGCTGCACTCTCTCCTCCCACCGTCTACTGTCTCTCCTCCGCTGTCAAATTTAATACGGGAAAAAATGGAAACTTCTCTTGGAGGAAAAAGACTTGAAAACGAAACAGCCTGATAATTACGAACCATCATGACAAAACAAAAAAATTTATCTGACTTTCTCTTTGATTTTAAAGTATGATCAATCGCCTATCTGTTTAAATAGAGGAGGTTGGGTTCTACACTCCAAGCAAGCCAGCAGGGGGAGTTCTGAATCTTCTGACTTCACTCCCCGGGCAGCTGTTTCCTTGTCCATCTTAATACAGCCGATTACATTACTGTCCACAGACGTTTATGCTCGTGTTGGGAGTTTGAGATTTAGTCTCCTAACAGTCAACCCAGTGAAGGTCAATGTGAATGCTCCTCCAAACAATCACATTTCAGATAGCAGTGTGTTTATCTCTAATTTTATTGCTTCACCGTTCGTTCTTGCTGTTTTCCTTCGAGTAGCGACGGTAAAACGATGTTCCTGTCCACATCCAGACGGCTGCTTTATGTGATAAATATTCTCCAGGAAAGATGAACTCTTTCACAGCTTCCTCATAAAATATTTTCAGCATTAATGTTTTGTGATGGAGGCTGTAAATTTGTGTTTAAAAAAAAAAAAAAATAAATAAAAGGAAGCGGCCATCTTGAAGTTTTGGCATTTCAATTATCCAAAACACCCGGTGCATTACACTCTGTCATTCTGTCATCTGTGATGTTTTAATATTCTCTTTTAAAAGCTTCACTTGCAGACTCGCACAAGAAAACACGTGCAACACACACTTTATGGTATCTAGTGAAAAGACTCTTTAGATTTATAGAGAAGCTATGCCTCGGTGAATAAGCAGAGTGAAATATTTATGTGCAGCCAGATGATTGACACGCTCGTATACTTTCAAGTGAAGAAGGATGATTTGAAGTTGTAATCAATTTGATGTGCAAGCAGGCAGTGAGGAAGCACGCATCAATGACACTGATGTTGACTGTTTGGTGTGATTACCTTGATCAACAAGACGCCCACTTACATGTCAGACCCCCTCCTCAAGGTGTAAATATAATATTTACTCATGTGTTCTTGATCTCAAACCGCTCTTTTTGGTGCATGCTCTCACAAGCAGCTGTCAGACACTTTGTATATAATAATAATAAAGCTGATTTTTGTGCCTATCCTGTCATTCGCAGCTGCCTTTTAATGTCATATATGTTCAAATGAAAATATCTTAAGGCAATTATTTTACGTACAGCCGACGCCAGCTGTCATTGAGCGAGATGATTGGGATTCAAAACAGGAACCTCTTGGCTGTGAAGCAAACAGTGCTAACCACTACGGCACCATGCAGCCTGTATAGGTACCTTTAGTTTGTATTCAGTGGTGGCAAATGTCCTGCAGGATACACTGAAATGATATGGAGTACAAACATGTGACCTGCCGCTTTTTTCACTTGGATCCTTAAAACCAATAACAGACGAAGCAGCTCGGACAATCTCTGCTGACAACAGAACCAACTCAATCCTGCAGGGGGAAAAAAAGTTCTGCTTTTTGTCACTTTAAGTGACCTGACATGAATGCATGCATCATCCACTTTTGTCATAATTCAAACTGAAAATGCAATTTAAAAAAAAGGAAATGTTGGATATTTAGTACACATAGAAGGATTGCAAGCTGCAGAGTGAAAGTAGGTGTGAAGAAAATAAAAGAAGCAAACACAAACCAAAGCCCCTTAAACCACACATTCGTCTTCAGAACAAATGAGCATCAGTTCCAGCCCAGGGAGTGCAATTTAACTCCAATTCAACATATAATTAGCTTCCTCCTCATGTTCTGTCTGATTTCCTCTTTTTCATCCCTCAACTTTCTCTTAGCTGACTTTGCAAAAACAAAATAGTGTTTAAAGGAAGAATGTGCAACATTTCACCACATATATACAGCAGAAATCAAGTATATATCCAAATATGTCTCTGAATCATAACTGTCATCAATGAGAGAGAAGTGAGAGTCCCATCAGCTGCGTTGTTGTCGAGTCGTGTTAGCATCATGTTTACCTGGACGGGACGGCCTGGTGTATAAAGTTGTTTTAGTCAAAGACTAGAGAAAAGGAGAATAACACACTCACAGCTTATTTTAATGTCATATAAGTGTCTTTAGACCACGGTCATTCAATGTGTGCTACAAGTTAACCAAAGTGTGCTAACATTAGCCTGCTAACACAACAATGGAGGAGGCAGGCAATTGCGGCTCGATGCAAGGACAATTTTGTCCACTTCATGCACTTAGTGGTGCTTATTTATGATGCGTGCTACTTGATGACTCCTTTGTGCAATCGATAGTGAAGAGAAGTTGTAGGTGTGCTGCTTGACCAGAGCGGAGGCTTTAGAATAGTGGAGGAGAAGCCCAACAGCAATTTGCTTTGGTGTCATGCTGGTTGCTGCTTAAAGTTGACATCTACTTGATCAAAAAGTTGCACGTTCTTCCTTTTTCAAAAATTGTCTGAGACATAAGTTAAGTCAAATAGTGAATGCTGGAACAGACTCTTGTATTTAAACACTTTTAGAAAAAAGAAAAGTTTTTCCTTTCTTCCACTGTGGTAACCACAAACGTGTGTTTTATGTGAGATACAAGATGCTTCTGTTAAATATTTTAGCATGTATCAACATCAGCATCACAATACCATAAATCAACATTTGACCAATCCTGGTGCAATATTACATAAACAGAGGACAAACCTGCAGCGCTGAACTAAACTAAACGGCAGCGTGAGCTCGTCCTCCACACCTTCATCACTTTCTTTTACACTCCATTGCTTCCAATACAGAGAAGATAAATCAAGTGAAAAGATCCGACTGATGGGAGAGGAAATAGATGGGCCGTTTGTTGACAGAACTCATTTTCCCACTTCCAGGTATTACAGTTCAGCGTGTTGTTTTTACTTCCTCTCTCTCTCTCTCTCTCTCTCTCTCTCTCTCCATTCTCTGCAGCTGGACGTTTGCCACCTCATCCACCTTCCGTCCTGTGTCACTTGTTTCCTTTCTTTCATTAAAGTGTGTGTTTTGTTGCCCATACACAAGCTGTCACCAGCTGTAACCAGCTGTGAACAATACTCTCTGCTTATAAACTAAGCATTAGCATTAGATTTCTGTCTCTTTCGTTTTCTTTTCTTTTGTTGCTCAAAAACAGGAGCAGAAATTCATCAAAACCAGAGACGAGGACACTCTAACATACAAAACAAGAAGCTGTTATGAGCTGTAAATAGCAGACATGTACTGTATTTCCATCCATGAATGTAAAGAAATGACTGTATGTAAAAAGCCTGGTTTATGCGTCTGTGTTCTTGGTTTTTTTTTGGTTTTTTTAATCTTTATTTAACCAGGTCATTGAAAGGAGCTGGCGAAGAGGGCATCAACACAGTCCACACACATAAAATCAGAGCAACAACAATTAAAATGTGCAAATTGGTTTGTAGATGGAGTGCAGAATTAATGTGTTGAATGCGAGTTGGCAGAAGAGTTCTTTCTTTATCATATTGCCAGTTTTCAATTTCGCCACAGTCTATGCTTGTTTGTGTATTGGAAACCATGGCAACTGAAACTATCATGTTTGAATTTGAGCTGACATATATTGAACAACAGAATGTGTTTGTCCCCGGGAGGACAATTCAAACTTTCGATTTTACTGACTTGTAGCATACGAACTTCGAAAACAGCTGCAATACCGGTACGGATACAGGAACTACGATGCCCTTCAACAAGCAAATCACAGGGCTTGCAGTTGCATTGTTTTGACATGTAGTTACATTTTTGAGGAGGTGGACATCAGGCTACGGATGTGAGGCTTCCCCACGGATACAGGAATACACTAACTTATATTACGTAGTAGATTTGATGCAAAGTATAAATCAGGCTTAAGGTGTAAATACATATACTTGCTGGTTTCCCAGCAATGTGTTGGGAAACCAACCATGTGTTAAAATAAAAACGTAAGAGGAGATTTATTTTGCTCTGTTTGTGTATCTCTTGTATCTGTCATTTGACTGTCACTGACCTGAATGTCTTGGCAGGTGTCCGGTTTGAGAAAATCTGGAAATGCTGAATCTCAGAAAAGATTTGGAGTCAAGTGAAAGCTTGTTTGTGTCACAAATGGCTTACGAGCATTATGAAGAGCAAAATCTATCAAACAATAGAGGTGATTTGGTAAAACAAGCTTCAGAGCAAATGTCAGAACTGTCCCTCGAAGAGAAAGAGTTCCTCATTTTCTCAGCTTCCATGAGGAATTAAAAGCAAACTTTCACTAACCTTTAGCCTGTAACTGTTGTTGTCTCTCTCGACCTTCCTCACAGTTAGGTCAGCTCACCTGCAGCCTCAGTCTGGGTGCCATGAAAAATTCAATGTGCCAGGACGCTCTGCTGCAGGCGCTGAAACTATTTAACTTATTCATCTCTCACACAGTCTGCTACTTGACTGACTATCACAAGAACTGGATTCATGTTTGAAAGCAGATATTCCTTAGATGCATGATTTTACATTTTAGCTCTACACTTCGATACCTACAGGCTGCAACAGGCAAGCATCGGCGAGGGGATATTCAATAAAGGTAAATGTGGTTGGGAGTTTAGTTGCTGTGAAGTGACTGTTTCAGTTTTATTCTGTAATGCTAGCATGCTCGTGCTGTGTTGCACATCAAGAAGAACATGCTAACTCCACACAGAGAGGCTTCTCTCCCACGGGGAACCTTCCCGCTGTGAGGCAGGCCTGCATCGCTGTGCATGCAAAGGTACAACACATTGCAAATTGTCGTCACAACCTGCAGTTCTCCAAGAAGGTTCCAACTAATGTGTGCCAACAGACTATTTACAAGGCATAACAGAAACATAATGTGACAAATCAGCGCTCCCAGGAAGTCAGAAGTTGAGGTTTTAAATGATGCCGTTTGGAGGGAATCACACAGAAGTGCTCTAAAGTGATTCCTGGCATGAACCCGTCAACTCTTCCATCCCCTCTGAACTCTGGGTGAACTTCTCTCGGTTTCCTTCCCTCCTCGTGGCCTGATGCTAAGTCATTATTCTTTCATAAACTATTGATCTCTTTTCCCTTGGTGCAGCTATGAATAAATCAGAAGAAAGTGACAGATAGGCCGCTGTGGCTGGCAGACACTGAAGGACTGAAGGGAGGTGGGTGGGGCGCTTTCTGCTGACTTTCAGCCCGCCTGTTTGAAGCCCGCCTGAAAGTGTTTGGTTGCCATCAAAGCTGAAGCGTTTGCCTGGTTGGATATAGCAAAAGACATTTATATATTTTTGTCACAATAGAGTGCTGCTTGTATCTTTTTTTCGTCTCACTAAAAGGGAAAGAAAAAAGTGATTTCTTCTTCATGAAGAATAAATCAACCAACTCCTATCGTAAAAAAAAAACCCATCAACTTTTCTCTAGATCTTTTGTTTGCATTTCTGTTAACCAGGACAAGGAAACTAATGAAATCGACACTTTATCAGTGCTATCTGGATGTGTGAGCGTTTCCTGAATGTTGCATCCAGTAAAGATCCAGCTGTGTGCCATAAAATGTCATAAATCTAAGATAATCAACCATCACATCATGCCTATAGGATGTTCATAAAGTGTTATTAAATGTTGGAGATAACTGCAGTCAGCCTTTACTTGTTATGAGTCATTAGAAATCTCTTTTTCAATTGTGATTTAAATGAACATTTGTATTCAAGTCTTGTAGGTACACCTTATGTTCTAAAGGATAAATGATACAAGCAGAGGAAATAAACTCAATCAGCATTTGTGTGTGGGTCTGGGCGACCGGCTTTTTGGCTCTGCTGTCAGGGTCAGCGGTGTATTTCATCATCCCCTCCTCTCCATCACAGAGCTTGGATTTACGTTGGTGCTGAGTCAGCGTTTCCACAACCACGCCCTGCAAAATCAAATGTCACGCCATCTCCTGGGGTATTAATCACACGCGCGCGCACACACACACACACACACAAATAAACACACAGACACACAAAAATAGGAGAGGAAAAGGTCACCCGATGCGAAGTTTGTTATACCGTATGTAAATCATTGTAGACACGCGCACAGGCTTTCACTCACTCAGGTTCATGTGTGAAGTTAAAGCATGTCACGTTCGGCCTCTTCTTCCTCAGTCCTGTGTGAGCGAGTCTATGGGCTTGATAGTGTACATGCTTTGAGGCAGAGCTTTTTGTGTAGAGCCAAAGTGTTCGTGTCCTTGTCTGTGATGGACATAAACAAGTTCACAGACTGTCCGAAAACAATTAAGAACAAACTGAAGGTAAAATATCTGACATGGTTTCGTTTTAACAGCAGACAGATGACAAATCTTTAGAAGCTAAAAAAGTCAGTAGACTGAATCGTGTTGCCTCGGCAACCGTTTTAATGTTACTAAATGTTCTGTATCAGTGCCAGTACAGACATGACCTCCTTCATTCACACAATTCATATTGATGCCTGAATTTGTTTCCAAATATCAAAATTTTTTGTTTTTTTTCACATATGTTTCTGCTTTCAAGTAGATGCTAAATTAAGTTGAGAACGTTTACTTGAAAATAGTACATGAATAGATATTACATAAAAATAGCACAACAAACAAATGTTTTTCTATCTCCGACTGGTCCTATGACAAACTGATGCTTGCAAGAGTTTCCGATGTACGTATAGAAAGAGCATCAACCAGCAGTGGAGGAATACGGACGCTCTTTTGGTTGCATTTGGAGCGGACGGTTTGATGCCAATTCGCGACAATCGGCGCCAAGGGGTTAAAACAGAATATTTAAGGACCACTTGAGAAAATAAGAACTTTAACATGTCATTTTGTTTTAGTTAAAACGTTTTTTTTTGGTTACACAGAAAAATAAAGAAAGGTAGATTGTAAATATAAGATACCAACAGCTGGAACTAAAAGTGATGTGTGACACAACAGCAGAAAACAACAACTTTGTAGGAACAGCTGAAGGACTGTGTTGAGTTTTTTCAGATTTGTCAATGACGTGTCAATTTGATGGAAAAAGAACATGACGCAACAAAAGGTCTTTTAAAGGTGTTTTTTTTTAATGTAATGAGTTGAATGCAATTCCTTTTATTTAGCTTCAATGCTTCTGCTTTAGCAACGACGTCTTGAAAATAAAAACATCTACAGTTTAAGCGTTCCTCTCAACGTGGTCATATTGGATTTGAACTCGGGGGCCACGGATGATTCTCAGAGTTTCCGGGTCGAAATTCTGACAACTTACCAGACCAGCAAATCAGAATTTGCGACTTCAGAGATGAACTGGAACAGCATTACTATTCATTATTTAGCGTTTTGAAATAATTTAGACCGAAAAAAGTGAAAGAACAAACAAACCATCCCTAAAGCTCTGCTGTAAGTGCAGCTAAAAATATTCTGTAATACACTACAGAGAAAGAACAAAGACAGAGACTAATGGACAGCAGGGATCAGAAAAAAGACGCTCAGACAAAAACTAATCTCATCCATCTGCAGCGGTCAGATTTCACACAGGAAATGGGTTTCTCTCTCTCTCGTCTTTCCTCATTGATTCCTCGTTCTCTTCACCTTCTTTTCTTATTTCCATCCTTCACATGGATGAATGGATGGATGGGAAATAAAAAAAGAGTATCCCTCATTTCTTCTGAACGTATCAATTTCCTTTTATGGGGTAAAACACTCTGGAGAAGAGAAAAAAAGGGACAAAATGTTACACCGTACATGAATTAAAATGTTTATCTATCTATCTATCTATCTATCTATCTATCTATCTCTTCATACAATTTGGGGATTTTACCAAATGAAAACACCTGCAGATTAATTTGCTGATATTTTAATTGGAAGAGAAAACTGCTTTTTTGACTACTTTTGGAGGAGTTTTGCAGTTTTTCCTGAAGGTAACAACACTTCTGCATTCTCACCCGAGCAGATGTCATTGAGGTCATCGATTTCCTCTTGAACTCGGAGGAGAAGGAGGTCCTGCAAGATTTCCTGCTGTTGCTCCTCGGCCTCCACGCCGAAAAGCTCCAGGTGGTGATCCTTCAATCTCAGCAACACACGGCCTGCAGACAGGTGACGTGTGGGAATTTATTCAAAACTGGGATGTGTACTGAGTGAAAGTCAGTCAGGCAATAGTGCACAAAAGAGAAAAGAGAGACTGAATATGTTTGACCTGTTATAGCGTGTTTAATTATGGCTTTATGGAGCGTGCCCATGAGGGCTGGAAACTGATCCTGAATCCACTCCAGCACTTCCTCCACCGACCACAATGACACACGCTTTGACAGTCCCATCACCCAGTAAGTACATCAGCAAGCACCTGGAAAGTCAAAAATAATCAAATACATTCACATAAAACATTTTAGAGGAGGGAGAAAACCTTTGTCACACAATTTATTTGACACAGCTCAATACTGCATCATAGCGTCTGAGGGTAAACAATGTCATATTGGTGGGTTTAGGAGTGTGGCTAATGTTAGCAGTGCCGCTAGCCCTCTATGCCGGTTAACCTCCACAGAGATGTTTACATATTGCTCCTGTTGAGTGGTTATGTCTATGCCAACCTACATAATACTTCATCTCCATGTCCCAGGTCAAACTACTTCCAAATCATTCCACACTCCGAGATCGGTCCAGACTGAAGAACAGGAAAACCTAACGCTACGAGGGCCGTATTGATAAGCAACTCAGGATGATTTCAGGGGTGGGCTGTCCTAAAAAAGACTGCCCTCTGAACCTGATATGTAAAATATCAAGGTTTACAGTTTCTTAAAGCTGAACACAACAGAAGGTGAAATCAGCCAACTGTGAAAAAAGTAAAAGTTCAGGAAAAAGTAGCCGGAGCGTCTTTCGGTTCATTTGGCTCGGCTCCCAGGCGTATCCTCCTGGGCGGCGGTGCTATAGGGCAAAAAACAGCTAAACTGTTGATGTGACCTTTTCAGCAGGCCAGTCTAGTTATTGGGTTATAAATACAGGAATGTAATATCCCGTGTTAATTAAGAGGGGCTGCGTGATTGGCGGGGGCAGTAACGAGGTCCCAGCGGAGTAATTGACATACAGAAAGAGAAGACCTTTACATCGGGGCAAAGACTTGGAGGAGACGAGCTGAGGAGGGGAGAGGAGAATCTCACTGTTGTCTATAACGTTTGTTTTATGCTTTAGGGCAGCGTTTTTGAAACGTGTATAGCTCCCACACTGGCTCTATCTCTGCAGGGGAATAATGTGACTGTATACACAGCTTCTTTTATTAGCTATGAAACATTTTGTTTATGTTTGCTCTGCCCAGTCACAACCTAGGCAGGACTTATAAACAACAGTAATCGACATTTACAAGCAAGGGGGAAAATTGGCTTTTGGTACAAATCATTGAAGACGTAACGGCCTGTTTAGAGGTGTTTTTAAATCTACATTAAACATTCGCCAGATGAACATAAGTGCTTTAATCTCTCTCTCTCATTTATTCACTGCAACTTCTCATATTTTCTGCTCTTCTACCAACTTCAGCTTTAAGTTTGACAGTTTTATTCAGCTCCAGGGAAGCAAAGTTGAAGTGCGTGTGTGGGTACATTTTGTTGGTTTTTCTTGGCAACTCTGTTCCATAAACAGCTGGAAGGGTGCTCTGAGTGCAGGCGTCCACCAAGGTCAGAAGTTGAGTTGTCTGAGATATGCACATCTTAAGAAAACTACAAGGATGATGTCAAAAATAGGTTTGAAACAGCACCTTCTAGAGTTTGTGTGCCATTTGAGTTATTTCAAAATATAAGATAGCATGTGAATACCCAAACACTGTATTATCATGTATGTTCAAATATATTATAATGCATGTTCACATATTGAATTCTTGGACTAAAACAACATCCTGAAAAGTGCATCCTGAAATCCGTTTTTTTTTTAAACACCAGGTTTTTTTCAGGGTTTTTTTTTTTCAACACAGTCTGAAATGGCCTCACTGGCACAATCAGCAACCGAACATCCACTAATGGAGAGATACTAGAGTGAAGGGTCTGCCCACAGCGAGCGCCCCTGCACTGGTGGGGAGGTACTGTAAGTTTGCTGCCTTGCTTAAGCAGCGTTCAGGACGTGAACTAGCGCCCCTCCAGCTATCGGAACAATTTCCGGATTCCCTACAGGCAGAATTTTTGCAGACACCAGTGAGTCCGGTCAGAAATCAGGAATTTGGACCCACAATTATTGTTCCCAGATGATAAAAAGTACTAAACTGAACGACTGTGACATTTACTCAGGTTGCAGCCGTCCTTCATACATCCAGAGGTGTCACTCTACCATCTTGTGGAGCCTTGCAGAATAACTCTTTGTTACACAAACCTTTAATACACGTTTATTTCTAAAATATGTTAAGGCTCTATGGTCTAAGATTTAGCTGAGCCCTTTAATCTGCAGCTTTTCTGCACTTATTATGATGCAATTCAGCCTTGTTGCATTATTTCTGCCATGCAGCAGGAGGATTAGAGGGATTTGTTTTCATAATTCACACTGTAAACCGCTTGATCTGGTTCCCTCTCTTTAAAACTAAACTTTAGAGGTTGTGTAACGATATCACTTTCTTTAAACAATCACTGTGCGTTGGTGTGCTGATTGCTATGTTGAAACACATAAATGGTGACTCAAGTGTTTCAAACTTGAAGACAAGGTTTTGAAAAAGTTATTACCGAACATCTGTACTTTGTTACAGAAGTTGTGTATTTGTTCCCGTGAATGATATCGAGTTAAAAATGTGAAAATGCTGAATAGATTTTGGTGAGCTGTCTTGTGGACATCAGAGAGCCCAGCTCGTTTTACAGTAAATCCATCAGCAGCTGCTTTTCAAACACACCTATAAACCATAACGAAACGACAGGTATGACAAAACGTGTGCACAAACTTTATATACGTTTCGTTGAGTTATAAGTTATTATTTACCTTCTCCGTGGTCCGTTTGAGACCGATAAAATATTAATGGCGACCCTTGTCAGCACCATAGACTGTGAAAAAGGTCTGTACCTGTCTGTACCTGTTCACTCCATGAAGGTGTGACAGGCTCCGCCCACGAACGAGGCGCGCGCTTGATAGGCTACATCCTTCCTCTCCCTCTGTTTGTGATGCCTTCAGGTACTGTCAGTATATTGTCGGTATTGAACTTTCTTGTGTTTCCACAGCTAAATGTTCCCTTATTTGTAAAGGTAAGATATTGACGATATTCTAGCTGCATTGGTGAGTTTAGCAGGAGTGCTTGAAGGCATCACTGATTAGACGCAGCCTAAGAAAAGGTTAAAGGACGACTTTTTCCCCACACTTAGTTCAGTGAATGTTGTTTTATATGAATTCAACTTAAGTCTGTTTTCGCCCTTCTCCTAATTTAAATGTAAATGCCTTAAATTATTATTATTTTTTTAAATCTCGCTAAAAAATAAAAAAAAAACACCATCCAGTCCAGTAGTTTACTCTCTTTGTCCAGCAGAGGGCTCCAACGTTTAGGAAATGGAGCCACCCCCTTTTTTCTTCTCTTCGTCTTGAACACCAGCTGCTCAAACTTCAGCTGGAGTTTTGTGATGGTCACATGACGATGTTGTGGCTATATTACTACAAATGTGTGAGCGTGTTCTCCTGCAGAGAGCTGCTGACTGTCTCTGCAACCTCAGCACTCAGAGACAGACCTGCGCACTGTGTAGCATTTCTACCTGCCGACAGTGCAGCTTTGATTGACACTCTGACAGCTGACTGACTGTACGGGAGAAGACGTGGAGTTAACAGCGTCACGACGCAACTTTTCTGAGGGGAATTATGAGAAACGTGGAGCTGTGATTTTACATCAGATTGACATTTGACAAGGTGAGAGACTTGGGAATTAAAGGTTTTTGTTTATGGCTCAGTATGGCGTCAAGAAACTTAACAAGGGGTGGCTGAGTGTTAAAACGTGTGCTGTCAAATGCAATATGCACCTGTCTAAACATCGGCTGACTTTATGACACCTGTCATTAATTTTAAAGAGACAATATATCGGCCTATAAAAGTCTTTGAATTCCAAAACTTAAATCTATGAAGCTCTACTGCAAGAACCTTAAACTGTTTTTGCACAGTGATGTGATAGGTAAGGAATTTTCATTAATTGACGTAAAAACTGACATATTTGGAGGTTCAGTGTTGGTCACACTGACTTTTTTCAGGGGGAGATATCAGGTTTACATATGTTGAATATGAGTTTGAATGACAGCAGTTAGAAAGGCTGATTTACTGCATGCTTTTTTTTCCTAATCATAACCCTTCATTACATTGGGTCAGGAAGTGCAATTTCAATGGAACAATCTGTAGAAACATGTCGCTTTGTGTTTCAGCGGTCATGGGGGAAGTATCTCTGCCTTTAATTAACCAGGAGAAAATGGGTTAATGTTGCACACGGATGGCTGGGCAATGATAATGTGGGAGGTTTGCACATGTAGCCTCTGCTGCATTGGCCTCTAATTAATGACATAATGAACCCAAGCAGGGAAAGATAGACATCAGACTTATTAAAAGTGGGCATACTGCAGACATGTTCTATCTGTTTGCTCTGTTGTAAAATTATTTAAGCCATATTACACTCACTGCTCTTTTATTGTCAGTACTGTGAGCAGAGACCACACGCGCTGCTGACCTCTGACCTTACACACAATCGGATCCTCAGTTGGAGGCAAATCTCGCGAGGCGAGACAAGATAATTATTTCCTTTCATGCTAAGTGAATCTCCACTCTGCCTCCCTCCCTCACTCTTCAGCAGACTGTCACTCTCTGCCTCTCCGAGCTTATTGATGAAGGTAACTCAACCTGATCCTGTTTGGAGACGCTGCACCGACAGAAAGGGACCGAGCGCATCTTGAGTAGTGCAGTGTAGCATAACTTTTAGGGTTTTTCAATTTCTCTTTATATTTCTAGTCCTTAATTTCAAAAAGACCGGCGAGTACTTTTAACACTTATCCACAAATATTTTCAAAAATCAAGATAGCCAAACATTCCTAACTTTAAGCCATTCAAGTTTTGAGTCAAGTGGTTCACAACCTTTATGTCTTGTGACCTTGTGACAAACAAGTCGTGTCTGGTTGAGGCTCCTTTGTCACGATTCAGATGTCTCTGAGTTGTCAGCAGTTCCGCCAAAGAGACGTTTCCCTCTTAACCTCTCACACAGTTTCATTTGAAATAACTGTTTAGGGGGTCAAACAGGGAACTGAGCCAATACATCTCACAAGAGCAAATATTCAGTGGACCAATTCTAATTTTTAAACAGTTTTTCAAACAATGATCATTTCAGGTGTAAGATTATGCAGCTGGGAGAAACTCTAGACCAAACCTTCTACTTCAGATGAAGTGTTATAGTTATTTATATGCACTTGCTACCTTTGCCAATGAGTACATTGCTCAAATACACTT
Source organism: Symphodus melops (assembly GCF_947650265.1). Taxonomy (NCBI): domain Eukaryota; kingdom Metazoa; phylum Chordata; class Actinopteri; order Labriformes; family Labridae; genus Symphodus; species Symphodus melops. The sequence goes on from NC_136691.1 coordinate 4,176,741, forward strand.
TTAAAACATACATAGGTGTAGACAACCTGCTGCGTCATGAACATAAATACTCACATACCTACCTGTGAACAATGTGTGTTACTGGAGGATTAGTTGCGGACTTGAGCGATAAACCTTTGTCAAAGCTTTCAGCTATTGTTTTAGCAGCTCTCTGGTGTCTCCAATGTTTCATTTCTGGTGTCGCCGCTCAACTCCACACTGCTCCTAGTGGTTACGTCCATATTGCATCATCTGGATGGGTAGCATTTATCTCAGAGGACGTGCACAACTAACGCTCCAAACCACCGCAGGATACACACGGCTTATCTCATGTCTCCATGTATGTGTAGTTAAAAGCAAGTTTACAAAGGGCTCTAGTTATAAAATGAAATACTGGAGCAAAATAAACGCACCTACAGTACTGTTTATATGAGCCATCATGACTTTACCTGTTGGTTTCTTGGCAGCGTAAAACCTCTTATTTAGTCCAGTTTAAAGTTTGGCTGTGTTGATGTCTTGATAAAATTAAGACTTAATATTTCATATATTACCAAACTATTTTTTTGTACCAGGTTGTGAACATGTTTATTTCTTCTATAGGAATTGCCATTTTGATATTGGGGCTCAATGGGGATTTTTTTTTTTTTTTTTTTTGCTTTTGCAGCCAGCCTCATGTGGATACTTGATGATCTGCAGTTTTTCGCACTTCAACATTTGCCTAATTTTTTTTTTTTAGCCAGTCGTTGCTGATTAATTAAATAATAATAAGATCAAGTTGGGGAAGTGAAACAAGCTGAAGGTTTCTCACTAACATGTTTCAACTCATAAAGTTGACGCAATAAAACAGTTGCCAGACCAGAGGAATCAGCATTCGTCAAGTTGCTGTGTTTTCTTATTAACATGGACGAAGTTGTCCTTCACTGAGGGAAAGCATGCTTTTATTTTGAAACGTAGAGGTCAAGGATACACAAATGGACAGAATAACATCAACACCTGTCACTGTTTGACTGGTCAATGTTAGCATGATGTGAGAGGCACTCAGCCTTTTGTGCAGTTTTCCTCCGTGCTTGCTGTCGTGCTGCAGCTTGAACTGTTTGTCTTGCCTGGGTGGAGATCCAAGTAGGAAAGCCTCCAGTCGATTGAGGGATGAAGGGAGTGAGAATCCACTTCCTGTTCGATTTTAGTTGCATTAAGGCTGAATTTAATCAGTATTCCCTTACGTCTCCTCATCTGATCCCCTGGCTCTTCAAGACTCCAATGACCTGTTGACATTGTGCATTAAAGGCTTATTTGGTGTTTTACTAGATTCAAACCTTGATGAATCATCAAGAACAAGTACAGTTTGTCCAAAAGTAATACGTTGATTGCTTTGGCTTGTGTGCAGTGTTAGCTTTGGTTTGTGGTGTTTGGTACTTTTTGTCCAGGGGCTGCTTCTGGAGAATTCTCTTAAGTGCACAGGTGTTCTGGGTACTTTGTCGCCTTAAATCTGAATCAAACTCTGCATGTTCAAAAGACTGGGAACAAAATTAATTAGCAAGCTCATGTTTTATTTTCTCTGGCAGATGAGTCTGGCCCTCTCCTGCTTTGGCAGATTTACACATCACCTTTCGTTCAGTGTATATGACTGATATGACACGATACCGGACATTTGGCTGACATTAAGCCTCCTCAGTAATATAGAATAAAAACAGGGGGATTCATGTTGGGTGAAGAGAAATATTGGCTACAGTATATTTTCATGCCAAACATCTTTTGATTACATTGAACTAAGTGCCAAATTAGTTGGATGCTTAAGCTAGCTATCTAGCTTAGCTAGCTATCTAGCTTAGCAGCCTATTGCTACAACATTTGTTAAGATACCAGACCACAGGTATGAAGCATTTTGACAGTACCAGTCCCCACAACTCTTTTGGTCATAGTAGCAGATGGTTATCCAACAATGAGTCAGGTTTCTGCCTGCTGAGAAGTAAGTGTTTCCTGGCTACTTTCGGTGGAATACTGTTTGGTATATTGATGAAGAATACTCGACCTGAACCTCATCTCAAATATCAAGACGTGACTTTTGTTGTGATTTGGAGCTTCATAAAGAAAGTGTTCAATGGAGTGAGGTTTTCTTCTTAAATTTTTGTCTATCTACTCCCCCCTCTGTAGCTGGGGGCCACGACTTGTACAGTTCAAAACTAAAAAAAGTCTGAGTCTTTGCTTTCCCACCCTCCTCTGTAGGCACAGACTATTGGAGCTGAGTGTGTGATAAACTGTTATTTCCCTCCAAACTCAGTGTGATTGCAAGATAACTCACCTTGTGCTTTCACACAAACACACACTCTGGAGACACACAAACACTTGTGTATTTGGTGCTAAGAGTTTAGCGGGATCTCCTAGCAGCCCTAATGGTTCCTGCCTAGCTTCAGTCTAAATGTCAACCTCACCCCTCCATCCCCTCCGTAATGAGAAAGTCCAGACTGAGCGCTTTTTAACGACCTCGTCTAACACTCACAGATCTGCCGCCGGGGCTTGTGGGAGTTCGACACCCAGCGGCTTCTGAGTGCAGCAGATTTAATTTGATCCCTCAGAGATGTCTGTGTCTGACACAGACTCTCTGTCAGACGCTCCATCTATTTGTTCTGCGTCTGCCATATTTGGTTTACATCATGGGTACCGTGGGAAACTCTACCCAAACTAGAACAGCAAATGTGCTCAGCTCAGAGTAAACAGTCTGTCGTATTGTGACTAGACACAAATTCAATCTGCTGAAAAAACCCAACGATGGTGCAATACCTTATTGTGATTCTTGCTTCTTAAATACGTCACCAAAAAATGTGAAATCAAACATGGTTTTAATATGAAATACATTTCTGATGTCATACATTTTGCACCAGCAGATCGTCATGTTTGCACCTGCTGGATGACATGTTTAATAGGGATTCACTTCTTCTCAAAAAAAATAAGTGGCTTCTGAGACAAAACTCTATTTCCTAGGAAATGTTTTTAATTAATTTAGTTTTTTGCCTTTTTATTCTTCTCGCCTTTACGTGGAGGACATTTTTGGAAAGCTGCAATGACTGTATCTGTCTCAGCAACCCTCAACTTAGAAATGACACTGAAATGGATGAAAGCACCATTTCACTCAAACTATTTAGAATTGGGTTTGCATTTAAAGTCTGTCTTTTTTTCCATTTCAAAAACTGCCCTTGGAGTTCCAGTTTGTCTGAGTTAGAAACCCCTCTGGTTTACCCAATCTTAAGTTTGGGTGGTCTCACCTGCATTCTCATTTTTTGACATGCAGATGTTCCTTTTAGTAGTTAGTTCTCCATTTAATTTCAATTTTCATCAGAGAAGTCAGTGATTCCTCCTGAGATGTCAAACAAAGATAAACTCATAACCTCCAACATGACGAGTGCTTGGAAATAGTTGTTTTCTTGTCTTCTGCACTTCACGTCTCATTCAGATTTGAGGTTTGCGTCTGTTAATGAAGCGTGGCGGTGTAAGTTTCAGAAGGTCAAACTGTTTTGTATGTTTTCTGTCCTCAGTGAGGAAGACATGGAGAACAAGGCCATGTATCTGAGAACATATGAGGAGAGAGAGAACGTCTCCATGTACGAAGACCCCTACGAGGGACTCACCCTGTCCAAACTCAACCTGTGTGATGAAGGTAAGCACAAGAGTCCACACTTTGACTGTTTTATCGGAAGAATCTGAAAATACAGATGTTGAACTGAAGAGGTTCACTGAGTTGTCATGAGAGGTTTGATGACATTGTTTACACATTTTTTAACAGAACTGAGTGTCCACTTAATTGTTGTGCTGACAGTGGTTAAGACCTCCGTGTGAGAGCTCATTTCACTGCTACTTATTGTTCCTAGGTTACTAAATAAAAGATCAAAGAAAAAAAGGATCCCCGAACACTGTTTAGAGTTAAAAAGTTACGAGGAGAGTTACGATTTCACAGATACAGCCCCCCACCATAACTTATAACTTATCTTCACAGTGTGATACAGGGACCAAATGTTCCTCTATGGACAGATTGTGTGTGGAGTTCTCAGAATCTGCACATTTCTCCAACTTTCACATTTCTCTACCGTAACTACACTGTGCAAACATGAAAACAATGTGAATGAATCCATCCTGGCATCAGCAGCAGCTCTGGACCTGGAAACTATCCCGGGGAAAAAAAAAAAAAAAAGAGTCAGATTTATTGTTGTCTTGAAAGCTGATACAAGAAGTCCCGTCCCCTCTTGATTTTGATTGGTCAGTGAGGTAGAAGTGACATTAACAAGTATGGCGCTGTTCCCCAAAAAAACGTATATATTTTTTTTAACTAATTGCGCTGTGAGAGGACACTGTCTGTGTTAGGACAAAAAATACTGCTACTACAAATTATCAGTAACAGAAACAGACTCCCTGCAAGTTTTCATTGTTGTTGTTTTTTTATATTGATTTGAAACGATTGAATCAGACTTACATGTAAAAGACATTGAGCAGAAGGAGAATAAATGAAAAGAAGGGGGATTTCCACAGAATCATTAATTCATATAAACAAAGACGCCCACACACACTCACACACACACTAATAACCAACACAGACTCACAGAGTTGGCTAGCACGCACACACAAGTAGAGGCAATGCTGTCACCGTTTGGCATTCACTCCCGTCTTGCTATGGTCATCTATGAAAGCCAGGAATGTCCAGGAGCAACATCTGCTCCAGTGTGTGTTCCTCTGCGTGTGTGTGTGTGTGTGTGTGTGTGTGCGTGAATACAGGTGCAGCTGCTATGAATCCAGAGTTGACCCTTTGGTGTTCTCAGGTTTCGATGGAGAGCTCTGCGAGCTCGGTGGGAAAGTATTAACTGGAAAATTTGTTGACATTTTAATGGAAAGTGGACAATGGACGCACACATCAGAACGACGGTCCGCGTCCAACTCTACTAATCTCTGAACATTTTCACACCTCGTTCAATTAGCGGAGATATTCCCAAACATTGCACCGTTTATTTCTTCGGGGTGGAGTAGAGGAGAGAAAATAACAAAGCTCTCAGGAAACTTTCAGAAGTGTGATCCAAACGTGAGTCAAACAGCCAGATCCTGCTTTTATAATGACTTTACACACTATGAATTGTGGGTAATGAACAGGAAAGGAAAAATCAAGGTTTATGAGGTAAAATGTTGTAAATTCTGGCAGTAATGTTGCCATTCTTCAGAGGTGTTATCAAACCCCTCCGCCCAAATCTCACGTAATTTTAACAGCACATTATAATTAATTTGACAATGACATGTTAAAGTTTAAATACACACATTTAATGTGTGTCTGTTCGTTTGGGAAAGCAGCTTTCCTCACGAATCCAGTGTCAACGTGACTTGTGAATTACAGCCAGTGTCTTTTTTGAAATGGGGATTGCAGTGCAGCGTGTGTATTTGATTTTCAAAGTTAAAGACCCTGATACACCAAGGAGATCATAGGCGTCGTTGGAGAGAGGAAGCTCTCTGATTGGCTGTTCGGAGGTGTCATCTTCCAGCACTGGACTTCAGGAAAGCCCCTTGAGTCTGCCGCTGTAGCGCAGTTTCTCCTTAGTAGTCGCCTCTTCTTTTCTTTTTCCACTTAAAGACCAAGTGCTGACAACACCAGGACCATTTTAAACTTTTTATCACACATTATAATCAGTTATCAGTTATTATAAGTATATACCTACCCATAATACGAGTGGTGATCGCCAGTGATGTAAAAATGGTTTTCTCGTATCATAACAACGATCTACCGCCTCCTGCTGGCAGGGAGATATTTCCTCTCATACAAAACGTGCGTGGTGGTTGGTCGTCTGCTGTAATCTTTGCGATGTGTTCAAGTGCAACTTTTTGGCCAAGATAAAAGGCAACGTGAGGCGACGCCACAGTCGTTCTTTGTCCCTACTAATCTGCTTGGTGTGTCACAGCCTTAAAGAAAACAGAACAATGCCCTAAACTTGTCAATCGCGCCATTTTATCAAAACCTGCCAGATGCACAGGCAGTGCCAGTAACTGACTCTGAATGGAAATAAACTTAGTATATGTGCTATGTGGGGTATTTTGAAAAGATGAGGTACAGATGAGTCATCTTTATATCCACTCAATACAGTAAAATAATTTAAATACCAAACTTTAAACCACTTGACCCCAGTGTCTCCGTTAGAAATGCTCCTAGCGTACAAAGTTATGAAAAACACATTTTTCTTATATTTTATGACCTCTTCATGAACAAATCATTTAGCAAAAATAGTCAATACAATGCTGAAAAGTTGTTATAGCTGGAATAGATTATTGCTTTGTGAAAGATTTTGTTTTCTCTCCAAAAACAAGAAGAGCAGATGAACACTGCTTTCATGTCTGTGCGTGGAGCCTGAAGGTAAAATTAGAGATGATTAGCCTAGCTTAGCACCAAAACAGAAAACACACCCCCGTCTGTTTTTAATCAAAAACATGTTCTTATAACTAACCGAAAGTGTTTGTTTCAAATCAATACTATTATACGACCTTTGTTGTTAAAGAGGAATTGCTGATCCATTTCTTGGCAAGAAAAATGTCTCCGCGTCATGTGATTATGCTAAGCTAATGAGCTCCATGTTCTGTACTTAGGGAGTTGTCATGAAAGAATTGAGTGAGTCTTTTCAATAAATCCAGCTCTTGGAACACTAACAATGTGTCTTCATAAAATAATAAACGGTTTCGATCTGTAACACTTCACACGTGTGCGTTGCATCAGGCCTAAAAGACGAATGAAGACAGAAAATGATGTGATAATTTCGCCCTTAAGCACCAAACATTTTGTGGCCCCCTAAATTCTTTATGGGCAGTTTAATATGATTTTTCCTTGTTTGGGTCTTGAATAATACATGTGGCTCATTTTCACTGTGTCTGACCAGCTCTGTGTTAATATTCGGTTCCTATACATTCCTTCTATGTGACACACATCTGAGCCAGCTGTGTTTGTCTTACACTAGACAAGTGTGTGTGTTCTTCCTCATAAAGGAGAAGTCTGTATCCCTGTGTGTGTACATATATGTGTGTGTGTGTGCATTAGCAGCAATCCCCCCCCCCAGTCCTCACTGACAGATTGTCACGGTCAAAATGAAACCATGATGTGTGGAGGCCACACGACGGAATCATTGTTTATATTTCAGTGTCAGGCCGAAGCCAACGTCACGACTGTTCGCAGGAGGATAGAGTCTCATTATAATCTAATAATGTCTCAGCGGGTACAATATCCATCATAATGTTCACGTCGCATGACCACAGGGATTTTACCTCCTTTCTCTGGATTTTAAACTCAAGAAGATATTGGGCTACGTTTTGGTCCAGATTTTTCTCTGTCGTCTTCGGTCTTATGTTTTATCTTATTGAGTCGTGATCTTCTTGGGGAAGCAGTAGCTCAGTGTGTTGTACTGAAATAATCGAGTACATAATCAGAGCCGAGCAGCGTGCATATGCCGATGTACAGGATGCTTTCTGAGAAACACAACTTCATGAACTGGTGATCACAGAACTCCAACTATTTAGAAATGATTCAAAACAAAGAGTGTGAGTGTGAAACACTGACTGACTCTAAAACAACATCCAAAAATCTCTTTATCCTCTTGACCTGAAGGGAATGTTCCCTCAACATCAGCTGTTTAATACCTGACTCCTGCTAATCTATCACAAACAGACACACACACACGTAGGCGCACGCACACACACACACACACACACACACACTTAGGCGCACACACACACACACACTCTCTCTCTCAATCACTCACACACGCACTCACACACATCCAGAAATGTCCTATTATTCACGTCACCACTTCTCTCAGGGTCAAACAGATGTTCAAGAATTATTATCTATAAAACAGAATGATGGAAGTGTGTGTGAAAGTGTGTGTGCATGTGTATTTTCCATCTTTTGTTTTGTTAAAATGTTATCTCTATATTTCTGTTGTTTATTCTACTGTGTCTTCTATCAGGTAAAATGATTCTGTGTGTGTCGTCATGAGGTGTTGGATTCATGATCTCTTTTCTTTCGCCTTATAAATAAAGATAAAGTTATTTGTTTACCTTGAAGCGCCAGCCTTTTGCTAACATAGACTCAAAAATGATGAAAACAAGACTTCTGCAGTTTTCAAACTCAATGACCTCCCTTTGACCTTCAGCTTTTAGCAAGCTCATGAGGTAAAAGGGCCAAACAAATTTCAGCCTCAGTTTGTGTGTCATGATATTTGCGATGATGAATCGTCTCGTCTTGCTCCTCAGGTTCTGCTAAGCGTCGCAGGAAGCAGGATCAGTGCTGCGGTCACCTCAACTCCCTCTCAGCCATCAAGTACGCCATCGTCACCCTCTACATCCTGGTTGTCCTCACCATCTTCGGACTCTGCCTGGCAGGTAGGTTGTGCGTGTGTGCACTTCATAATGGTTATTTTTGGCACATTTTGGTACAAACAGGAAACACTTGTCTTTTATTGCTACACGCCTTTTAGGATGGTTCACAAATTAACTGACCCCTGTTTGGAAATGAAAGTACACAAATGTATTATTTTACCTATTAGGGGTACTTTCAGGTACGCAAAACGTCGGCTGTGGATGAGTAGTAGAGTCGGTCATCTCTTGAACGGAAGGTTGGGGGTTCAAATCCCCAGCTCCTGCAGCAGCATGTCTGATGTGTTCTTGGGCAAGAAAATTGCTCATGCTGCTCAGCGGTGGCATGTAACTGTATAAAGGTTAATACTGATGAACACTTTACAGTGAATGGATTTGAGTTGGGAGGTGTGACCTGCGGTGTAAAATGGCATTTTAGTGGTCAGAAGAAAAGAGCCATACAATCAATCAATCAATCAATAAAAGTTTCTTTCTATAGCACATTTAAAACCACCTTGGTTGACCAAAGTGCTGTACAGGAAAAGCACATTATAAAAGACAATAAAGGAATAAAAATACAATAAATAGGAGCATGAAATTAAAAAAAGGTACATGCAAGATGAAGTCCATTTATACTACACTGTAATAAGCCAGCCATCCATAGATTGTATACACTAATGGATGAAGCCTGAGTTATGCCATCCATCTTTTTGTTGAGGTTGCTAAATATCACCACCTTGTTTTTGACCTTTTTTTTTTTTTTACCCATAATCCCTTTCAAGCATGTCTGCATTTCAATCTTGTGCTACAGACTGTAACAGCTGAATGAGCCTATCGAGTCCAGAGAATGACCAAAGATGTAATCCTAACTGTAAACAATCAGCATGCAAAGTGCATGTTTCGTAGACACAGCTGCAGTATACTGTGGGGATGGTTTTAAATACAGTTTGAATAAATGGTGTAAAAGAAGCTTAAACTGTCCTTCAGCTTATCTGCATGACTTTCCTCCTTTCCTTCGTTGCCTGTTTCCTGCATTCAAAGAGAAACATAAATATGTGACCAAAAGGTAATGTAGAGAGTTAGAACCGTTTCTGCACCGTACACACTGACACAAAGAGCACATTGTGCGTCCATTGTTCTCGGAGCTCCGTTATGTCGATGACATCATCTTCCCGCAACGTTGAATTGTAATGACGGACACACACACACACGCGCCACAAAACCCGCTTAGTTAGTCTGAAGTAACAGTCAGGGATGTGGTCTGAAACCTGACGCTCCTTTTAAACTGTCTGTTCTGGTTTAGCTTAGAGAACACACACACACACACACACACACACACACACACACACACACACACACACACACACACACACAATAAAGAATATACTATTCAAGTATAACCTAAACTCCAGTAATGTAAAGTTCTGCCGATGATTTTATGGACTCTGTGGCTTTACTTGACAATTTTACAGCTCTACGTGTTGAGAAGTTTTTCTAATAATGTGTCGATGCCAAATGTACATGTATGATCTTTGTGAATATTTCCTCCGTCCTCTGAGATTTTCCCAAACTGAATCGTGAAATTAGTTTTCCAACTGCACTGCACGACTGACCTCTGAGCTTCGTGAATCTAAGCACGTGTGGCAGATTTTAAGACTTGACTCCCACATGGAAAAAATTGTGACTGTCACTGCTTATTGGAAGTGTGACAAATTTGAACTATCAGCTACTGTGCACAAAAGACAAAGGACAGATAAAAGGCAACATGGCGACACATGGTTCCCATTCCTTCCCCAGCGAGAGTGTGGTATTTTAGTCTGCAGAGGATCATTGGGTAACGGGTAACGGGTTTTTTTTACATCAGAGCATCTCCGTGTAATGAAGAAACAGCACGACCTTTAGTCTGATCTGATCTCGACCATGATAAAGTTGTTTATGCAGTCGCTGAAGGATCATGTTTCAGCGATCACCATCTCTGAACTGCACATGAAGTCAAAACCAGTTTCCAGTCAGAGGGGTCGAGAAAGAAGGACTGAATTGGTGATGATGTAATGCATTTTAGGTTTTTGACTTGTCGTAACATTTTAGTGTTACAGCATGTCATTCTCTCCTCCTCAGTGGTACCTCGGTGGTCATGTGTTAAATCGATGTCCTCCACCATGACACTCTTGTACATCAGAAATGTCCTGGTTTGACTTCTTTTGAACCAGCTATTGGTGACGTATTAAACAAACGGGATATTCATTCACGTTGTGTAGAGATGGTAAACATAGCTTATTTAAACCTGTGTTTAATGCTGAAATAGACACAAATGAATAACATATTGGAGCAGCTAAGTCACACATTTCTTTGCTTTGATTGGTTTTATAGTTCATAGGCTTTGTCTACTATCGCTGGAAATCCAATCAAATAATTGTAGAAGTTTCATACTGTGTCCTATTTGAACTGGTTAAGTGTGGCCAGGCTTTATTTTGACAGTAATAGGTTGAAGAAGTAGCTATTGGTGCATGCGTGTTAGCAGTACAATGATACATACTGATACATAATGATGAGTTGAATTTATGAGTTCATGAAATAAAAGGTCAAGCATTGCTGAATTAGCAATAATAAGTACATCTTTTTACACATGCACTGCATTACTGGACATTTCCTGCCAGGCTCCTGGTGAAATGTCCATCTGAAGCTGGGGCGGGCAGATGTGTGAATGTGGCAGGTGTTAGTCAGGGAAATTCACCGTGAGGGACTGTGCAGGGTGATGGCGTCAGTCACATTCAGTAGAAATTCTCTCCTCTGCATTGTCTGTTTTTCATAGTATCTAAGTTGTCAAAGGCAGCATTTAAAAGGTCTATCCAACACAGATGATGTCCCCGCTGTGAAGGACACATGTGAAAGGCTGTTCGAGAAACTATTAGGGCCAAAATGTTTTGAATTTGTGTCAGGAGTTCAGCAAGTATGAAAGAGGCTTGAGGGGCTGCAGGACTTGCAAAAAGCTCCGTCTTTTACCGCGAACTGCTCAAATATCTGTGCCATGCTCAAGGTTTACAGCGTTATGTAACGAAGGACAGAGAGAAGTCATTACCACCAAAACATTACCCCTGCTGTGAACAAAGTGAAACCACCCAGTTCAATACCTTCCAAAGCTGGAGTTGTAGGCACAAACAGTACGTCGTCCAAACACCACATGTTGTAATGATTGAATCAAAATAGCTGAAACTGTGGAAATGTGGGTCTCTGAGTTTTGGGAAATTAACATTAGCTGTTGTGATTTTGCGTCATTTGCCCAGTGACACAGTGCCGTAATATATTCCAGCATCTTCAGAGCTCACACTGCTGCAGTTCGTCCTCTGCATCCTGGTTCATTTGGAAAAACCCTGGCCTAATGCCGCAGTAGGCTCATGGCCGATTCACTCCTGTGTGTGTGTGAGTGTGTGTGTGTGAGTGTGTGTGTGTAAATGAGAAAGCTTTGGAGGTGTGTCAGACTTTATGGCTATTACCTTCCATGAACCCTGCTGCGGCCTCCTTGTAAATGTCAACTCTGTTATTAGAGGAGGGGAGGACAAAGAGAGGCTGATAGAGACAGAGGGAGAGTGGACGAAAAAAGAAGTCGAGAAATTAAGGAAGATGGAGTTCGAAAGACAAGTGACAGACCCGGGAACAGGTTTATGAAGCTGTCTGGCTTCAGACCAGTTGGATCCTGGAGGAATCAGGGCTCTCAGTAATCCTAATTTCATTTCAAGACCTCTCCTCCCCTGAGCTGCCCACTCATGCCGTAACCACAGGGCTGATGCCATTAAATAGTCCAAATGTGTGTATTCCCAGGCTCGGAGATGTAGTTTGGACCTCTTTGGTTGTCGTCACAGAGGTATCTGGTTATTCAAGACTTTTAGATGAGGTTGTTTTAAAAAGCAATCAAACTGGGCTTTTCAATCGGCTTCTCTTTAAATTAAAAGCCAGCCATCCAAAAGTCCCTCCACTTCAGCTGCACGGGGAAGGCCCCTTCGCTGAGCGCTCAATACAGCTGCCAGTTTTCCAAGCTGAACACAGATTCAACTTAGCCACATTTGCTTTTGTTTGAAATCTCACTTGACTTTGACTCCTGTGGGGTTTTTTTTTTTTTTTCCTCAATCTTAGCTGGACTCTTTGGCTTTTTCCCAGCTCCATAGCTCGTCCAACATGCTCCCTGCATTCAGACACATCCATATTTCACATGCTCGACAGATCGTCTTTGATTAGAAACATCTGCATCCTTGGAATGATGGGTGAAATATAGCGTTTCTCTGTGTCAGCACTTCTGATCCGTTATCTTAGTTTAGGACAAGTGAAGAGGGGAGAGTGATGCACAGAATCAGAGCAGAAACTTAAAAGATAGGATGAAAGCTCCAGATAAGCCCTGCTCTATTTATCATGACATTTAGTGCAGCCTTATCAGTCCACACTGTCCACACAGAAGTGTCGATGGTCATCTTAACCCCTTGAGATGTACTTGAGCTACAAGCCAGACTTTTATAATCTCAGAGGCGCCTGCTGGAGAACATTTTGTCTTTGCAGTCACTTGTTTTGGCCTTGGAGAAAGGAGGACCATTACTCAAGAGACATACTTTGCCTTTGTCTAAGTGACACTAGACCCCTGTGACTGTTGGCAAGCACGATTGGTGGCATGAAGTCACGTTTGAAGATTTGACTTCCCAGAAACCTTGTGGGCTGATGCAAGTGAGAACAGTTGAACTCTTTACTTCCTTAATAACACCTACTAAAGTGGAGTACAAAGCTTTCATCAACCTCTCAGGAGCCAGATCTGTAGAAGAAGATAGTCATTCCTGTTTATGATTCTTCTTTCAGTATCTGAATGGTGAAGCTCAACGATGGATCACTCCTGTAACTTATTTGTCTCGGTTGGCATGTTGTATCCCAGTCTTCCTTAATGGTTCAGCTCACAATGACTGGCAACTTTTCAGTCCCTCTGTTTGCACAGGGGGGTCAGTGTTACTGGCAGATAACACCGCACCGATAAGACCGCATTCCATCCGCCCAAGCACTCTGGAGCTGATCGCGTCCTCTCTAGTCAATGCTTACTGTATGTTCCTACTGCACAGCTGAACACAGCAGATCAACCCGGACAGGAAGTCAGAGGAGGGAACACATGCTGCAGATACAGCTTCCAGTCAGGCACTAGATTTACATTCGTAGACTTTTTGTTATGCCCGTCCCGACAAATCTAAACTCCTGTGTGATCTTGGGAACTCTGAAGTCATGACTGTTGTTCGCTGTGCCACCTTTCTTACACTTCAGAAACAAACCCAGTGGGGAAGCGAGTGAGCCTTCAGATGGGCCAAAGCCATCCATTGATCTGTTTATCCATTGTTGTTCAGTGTATTTTTTTATCAATGTACAATGTGCTCCTTGTGCAGTTGGAGAAATTCTCCTTTTTAAGGTTTTGGTATGGAAAATGTTTTGGCTTTTACACACGTACAATGTTGTATGTCATAATTTTTATTGACCATTTTACCATCAGGACCATATCTAGTTGTTTAACAGGACACCACATCTCCTCGTGGTTGTGGTTGATTAGTCATACATGAGAGTGAAACTTCTTCCAACTCTTCTTAAGAAGAACCAGATGCACGGTCCTTTTGAAGCAGCTGCTTGTTTGGTTGTCTCTCCGATGTATCCGCAGCCGATAGTGTAAACTGCTTTTCATGAAGTTGGTAAAGGAAGTTTTTCTCTGGGTAAATCCGAAGTACTACAATATATCAGGTGTTGCAGAGGAGATGATGTAAAAAGTTAATGATTATGTAACGCAGAAAGAAGAGATGAGCGATACGTCGGACTTCAATATTTACATCCCTAAACTTATCCTTAAATGTGTTAAAACTTCCAATTTACCAATAAATATTTTCATTTCTTTTAGTGCATCACTTAAAAGAATAGTGTGCTCACCATGTTTAGTGAATTCAAGTTGATCATTTCGCATACAAAGTTAACGGAGTCCGTTACCTGATAACTTGTAGGGCGTATTAAAGAGGATAAACTTAATGAAAAGATTTCTTTCAGCAGGGTTTAAATTCAATCTAAAGGAGCTCATCAAGAGAGCTCTGGAGTCTGAAATATATTCTAGATAACAAGTTCTCATAGAACCACAATGGATTATTTCCTGATTCTTCTAAGCTTTGTTATTTAGAACAAATCCTAGGAACAGATCCACTGAAGAAGCTTCCTTCCTCTGCAGAGGGTTGCTGTGTTGTTGTTGGGTTTTTTTTGGTTGCATTTTGGCCGGACATTGCTGCAGATACGTTGTCTAACATCTGGAGCGAGTTCTCTGAGAAACAGGTTGTGTAAAACACCCGACACACACGTATCACAGCAAGACATTGGCCCTTATAAGGTCTTGTAGACACAACTTGGAAGGGCTGCCTGTTTGTTCAGGATGTTGTTATATGAGCCGGATGGAGATCATTGGCACCACCAAGCAAAATGTGGTACAACTCGTGCAATTTGGGTCAAATCCACAATCTATTTATAACGCGTGTATGGGTTTAGTTACATGTAAAGCCTCATAAAGGTATGACTGAGAACACAGGCCAGCTTTGTTTACATAGTTACTCTCCTCCTCCATGCTGCAGACCTTCAAACATGCCCTACATGCTTCTCTGCGTCTTGTACTGTAGGTGCAACTGAGTCATGTTTTCCAGTTGGAGCAAACATGCAGCTCTCAGGTTTGGCGTGCTGGTGCTCTTTTCCTCAGCCGTTTAATTGCTGGAAAACATGATGGTGGGTTTGTTATTCTTCTTGCGGGAGTGAGAAATCTTTGAGCTTGACTTTGTCTCTTTCACTGATAGCTAACAGGCATGTCATGGCCAAGCAGACACAAGCAATGGACGCTGGGCACGGGGACAACTCTGAGTTATTTTGTTCTCCAGCCCTCTGCGGTAATCGATCCGTTCATGCATTTGTTATCATCGTCAGATTTATGCTTTCCATCAAATGTTCCCGCAACAGAAAAATTCTGTAATGGCACGGATAAAAACAGGGGATTTATTGTTTATATTTTGACAGTATTTTGCTCTGTTGCTATAGTCTGCCACGTTGTGACGTCCCCATTACAACAACAGGCATGTAAACACATATGATGTTTGTGATAGATACTACTATATGGAAAATCTGCAACATTTTAGTTGATGTCATTATCTAATCTGTCACTATAGTGATTAAAGTAGGGACGGTGTAAAGCGACTTCAGGGTTAAACGCCATCACCCTCCCTCGTCCCAAAAAACGTTATACTCAAACTGTGATGTAGCCTTTAGCCGCCCACCACAAGCCAGTCAGGGCTGTAGCCATAAACTGGCTGTAGATTGCACCTCATAGGAGCAGCGCGGCTGGCAGTGTTTTGATCTGGAAAATGGAGATAAAGTTGAACATGCATGCATTACCACATTTAACCCAGACATGTGGGGTTAACCGGCAAGTAGGCCGTCTGTGCTAACCCTGCTCATTTTAGCTGCACTTTAATTTGGCATTAAATTGCGCCGAATTTCAAGCGTTATCTGAGTGTGTGCTTATCTATGGACTAGATAGATAGATAACGATTAACATTATGGTCAGACACTGATGTTCTTGTTGTGTTTTTGTTTTTAAATTCTCACTTTTCTGTCACCATTTGTAATCAAATGTATCCAACGGTGAAATCTCACTGCAAAGAACATTTAACACACTCTTCAGCCGTTAAGCTATCCCAACATAAACTGTGAGATTAATTTACTGATATACTCTTTTAAAATCACAAACAAGGATAAAATGTCAGATTTTCTCTACTTTAAATGGCGATAACAATAGATAGATAGATAGATAGATAGATAGATAGATAGATAGATAGATAGATAGATAGATAGATAGATAGATAGATAGATACTTTATTGATCCCGAGGGAAATTCATTAATTAAACCAGAAAATTGGCTTGGAAGTTTCAGTAATATTAGCCTTGCTAAAACCCTCACTTTTCAGAGGCTGTCTTTTGCGGCACCCTGTGCTGATTGAGATCAAAGACAGAAATGAGGAACACGTCGATCTAATAAATGAGAATGTAACAATATAAACTTATATTGTCACATTATTAGATCGAAGTGTTCCTCATCTTCTGCCAAAATGTTTAATTTCCAACCAACAGCATATCCTGTCTGAAGAGGACGGCCAACTTTTTGTGCCGTTTAAACTCTCAGATCTGTGGGACACTGCTGAGACGAAGGACATTCCATACTTTGTAGAAAAACAAAGACTGGATATATTTACCACGACCCCAACCTTTAAATTGTGTTAGCCAGTTCGAGAAGCAAACACACTTTAACAACATGTCAGAGATAAAAAGCCTGTCCTGAATGTAGACCATATGTTTCAGACAAGAGTCTCTCTAAACCTTCAAGGGGTAAATCTGACACCGCTCCAAGTGCCACTCCGTGTGACTTTAAAGAGAAACTTTAAAGCACACCTCTGTGAAAACAATCAGCATCAGACTGCTGGAGATGAGGTGGTTCTGATCTCAGCCTGTTTTTTGTGTGGTGTGAAGTTCCTTTTCCAAAACATACATCGTCTGTAGAGGAAGAAATAAGACACACATATCATGCCAAAAAGGGCAAACATGTCAAAACACACATGCTTACTGTTTTTATGTCTCTGTATGAAAGGGCACAGAAACCCAATGAAAAAACACATTTAAAGATAATGAATACAAAAGCATGGAAATTCATGAAAATGCAATCTCACACAGGCACCAGTGATGCCCACTCAAATTAGATACAAAATGACACACACACACACACACACACACGCACACACACACATAAACACACACAGAAAACAGAAAAAGGCACAAATTGTGCAGCCAAATATCCTTGTGCGTTACTCATGCTCATACATTTGAGAGTAAATCAGCATGTTTACGTATTTGCATACTGACATAAAAGAAAACATAAATACATGCAGACATGTGGCCACGGCAATGTACACATCCAGACACATAAACAGAACTTTACACGTACATACTCGTGCAAACACATTCCTATTGTCCACCTAGATATTCATGAACTTCACAGCTGCTAACAACATAACATAATAAAAATGTATGCACACACACACACACACACACACACACACACACACACACAAAGAC
>NC_136691.1:4199245-4209824 GCF_947650265.1 Symphodus melops
ATTTTGTCAGCTAAAGCCTTTTTTTATCTGCCTGTTTCAGTTTTTTTTCTCTCTTTAAGGTTTCTATGTTTGGGCTTTTATTCCTTTCTTTTGAAGAGAAAGGAGTCACAGGTCAGATTTGAACCCAGGCCACACACAATAACTCCTTTATTTCCAAATTATTTATAGCAGCAACATGTTCATAAAGCTCGCACAAAGAGTTATTAGGATGTTATCGTTCAGCCCCTGTTTTTCTTTTAGTTATCCCTGGTCCTTCTTGAATACATCCAGACACAATATGTGTCCCTCTCAGTCGATCCCAGTTTAGCCAGTTGTTTGTAACTGATCTTCAGGCTGGATATGAATCTAGTCTTTTGTATTCATTCGTTTTTTTTTTAACAGCCCTGATGCCAGCCTTCGACGGAAATCAGTCTGTTGGAAGATCCTGTAATTTCATTCTTATTCGCCGCTGGAAGACTTTCAGGTCTGCAGTTCACAAAAAAGCCTTTTTCTTCTTGTTTTCCTTCCCTCCTTCCTGCTACTGGCATCCCCTCAAAGTCAAGTGGGACGTCGGTCGGGTTCTGTCTGGATGGAGGTGAACGATATCGCTCTGTTTCTCTCACCTGTACGAAAACATGAAATCGGTTGTGACAGATGTGGTGTCCATATCTGACTTTATTATTATTAATATTGATCTGATTAGTAAGTAAGTAAGTAAGTAAAATTTATTTATATAGCACTTTTCGCAGGCAGGGGCCACAAAGTGCTTCACAAACAGGGTTTAAAAAAAAAAGGATCATGGTAAAAACACATCTTTCATCAAAGTGTGACAGAGCTGCTGTGTGTCCGTTACAAACGTATAACGTTTAGATGGAGCATTTGTCCAGCACACATATGGTAAACTGGCCGATTATACAGGAGAAGCAGCTGTTTTAATATTTGTTCAGCTTGCTATTTTTCTCATCCTTCTCTGAGGTCTGATCACTTTCACCTCTGGCTGCTCGGTTATTTAAACTTGTCTGAATTCAGTTCGTGTTTTCGAGTTACATTACACGGTCTGCAGAGTTGTTCCAAATATTTTACTCAGACAGGTAAAGTTGAACAAGCTCAGTTTCCCAAGGAATTAAACTCGGCCAGATTCACATCTTGTGCGAGCATTCAGTGCTTATGCAAGAAATATCAGTGCACAAAAGTAGACAGTCGGACTGTAACATATTCCACTCTCTGTTTTTCTGCTATGATGGAGGCTGAAACATTAACCAGAAGCAAATGTGACGTTTTTTCATAATGTGATATTTCTATTTATTTATTCTTCATTCCAAAAATCAAAGAAATAAAGGGACACCAGTTTCCGATGACGGGGTAATGTAAGGTATTAAAACCTTTGATGTGGACCAGCACGACTCCAGCTTCTGCTGTCACTTTTATCATCCACACTCATTTAAGTAATAGGCTCCTTGTTATTGTAGCCGTGAGTCTGCATGTTGCTCTCACTTCTCTCAGATCATCCGGTTACAGCAGACAGCTTTTCAACATGACTGTGGTTCTGCTCGAGGTTTCTACCTGTTGGAAGAAGATTACTCTCCCTACCATAACATCACATGCTCTTTTTATAAAGTCATCGGCGATATCTTTTATAATTATCTGGTGCTATTTACATGATTGATTAAAACATTCATATTTTAGACTCTTTATTCATTCACCTTAAAATCCATAAAGTCTAAAAGGAGCCAAGTTATTGTTGGATATTAACGAATTCAGGGGTCCAAAAAAAAAAAAAATTGGGGTTAATTGACACAGTCAGTGTGCTAAGAAGAGTAAATATGTGTTTCCTGTTCCTCAGTGGCCATGGGACAGTACTGTCCCTGTTCAAGGAGCTCAGTGAGACGAACACTCTCCAGCTTCATGGTACCAAGAATGTCAATAATGTCCGAGGGCCGGATGTCATGACCGTGTTCTTTTGAAGAAACTCGTCAGTTTGTGATGGATACATTTTATTTTCTCTATGTTTCAATCAATCAATCAATCAATCAGTCTTTATTTGTATAGCGTCAATTCATAACAGATGTTATCTCGAGACACTTTACAAAAAGCAGGTAAAGGACCTTACTGTTTGTCTGTTAACATTAACGAAAGAGCAGCTAACAAGACCATGCTCATTGTTATGTTTACAAAAAGCAGGTAAAGGACCTTACTTATGGCTATGTTACAAGAGCCCAGCTTCATCCGTCATAGCGTGGCAAGAAAAAACTTCCTTTGAACAGGCAGAAATCTTCAGCAGACCCGGGCTCATGACGGAACAGCCATCTGCTAAACTGTGCTGGGCTGGGCGATGGGATGGGGGAGATGGGACAAGATGCAGAAAGAAGGATAGGGTAGGATGGGGGGGGGGGGTTGTGTTGGTGTTGAACATACCATCGTTTCCCTGTCTTCATTGGTCACTTGAATGCCTTTGTTCTGTCTTTTATCACAGTTCTGACATCTGATCCTTCCCCTGCTTTAAAGGCACTCAGCTGTTTGTTCTGGCTTTTTAGGAGTATGGGGGGGATAACGTGGAGATTGGGATAAGCTCGCGAAGCTCATTTTCAACAAGACTTTCTGGTTAAAGTCGAGTCCCTTATCAGATTTGTGTCTTTTTAAGATTAACGTTCATGTAGGAGGTGGTGAAGTCAAGAGGCCAGGAGCCGCTCTGAACTCTGTCCCAACGCTGTCAGACATGTCTGATGCCTTCATGGAGGTCCGGCGATAGAAGAGCTGTGGGCAAACAATGTCTATTGCCCAATGTCCCCTCTTCATGAGGTGTTTTCAGTGATTGTACAAAAACATGTTCAGCTTAGGGCTTGTTGTTGTTGTAAAGTTGGGCATACGAGATGATTGTAAATAATCAAAGCAATCATATTTACATTCTTTCTTTTATTTTGGTAACAAAGAGAATTACAGCTGTGGTAAGATGTTCCAGATCACAAAAACAAGAGATTACTTGTGTTTCCAACGGCTCAGCAGGAGCCCTCAGATTTAGTGTGGTCTCCAAATCAACTTTTTCAGAAGGTCTGTGGATTGTGTACAGTCTGATCCACAACTGTAAGAAGGATTCAACATTTAGCCTTTTGATAAAGTATAACACACTCTGACCATGATCGCTCTGTTTGGAAATAAAAGCAGCTTTTTTTTTTTTTAAAGAACTCCCATAACGTTGAATAAACTTGTTTTAAGATTTTATTTTAGACTCTTTATGTACTTTCAATTCCACAGTAAAGATTATCATGATGTTTTTCACTATTATTTAGCATTAGCTACACTGCCTGTGACAGGTATGGATTATTAATCTGCTTTAAAACATCCCAGTCTGGATGGTGTTTGTTGGTGAATGTCTTAATCAGGAAGGAAAACTGACATTTACTAAAGAATAAAAGCTGCTGAATAAAAGTTGTGTTACTGGTCGGGTCCAATTCAGTCACACACAAACACACATAAAGGTACGTGTGTGTAAGTATATAGAATTGTTTTGGTGTTAAGTGTTGATCTACATGCACACACACACACACACCGTCGCAGACACACGAACAAATGCTCAGGCTGCAGATAAAGAGATTTATGAAAGGCACCATGTTGACTTTATCTCTGCCCGAGGAGGAATGGGCCCCAATCATGACACTGTCCAGCCATCCTGCGCGTGTGTGTGTGTGTGTCTGTGTGTGTGTGTGTGTGTGTGTGTGTGTTTTAAGTTGTCTGGCCCACCAACATTTCTTTCTTTTTTTTATTTTGCTAGTAAGACTTTGTTTGTTGTATATGGTTAAAAATTGGATTTAATATATCATGGAAAGCCTTCGTAGGACATAAAATAAGCTCGGTCCAGCCCACTGCAAAGATAATGCATAATCCATTCACATTACATACTGAAGCCCAGCTGATGTACTGACCTCATCTCGCGACATTTGATATTATAGTTTAATATGTCGTCTTCTCTGTCGACCAATTCAAATACCATAAAGCTGTGAATTTTGGATCTGTTTTTGCATATTGCTGCCATGTCTTTCTGTGTATATGTTTAAGTGTGAAAATGAGATCCAAAGAAAAGGTTAGGAAAAAAATAACATAGGGTGCAGAGAGAGTTGCAACAGTGCAGGTTTCATTTCTTATATGAGTCCAAAGGTCAACATTAATTTATTTTAATGGTTATGACCCACCCACTTTACTTAATAACTAAAACCATCAACTTGTTTCCAAACCTAACACGGTGGCTTTGGTGGCTAAACCTGACTGTACAGTTTTGATACAACACATTGAGTATCCACGATTTGTACAAGTAGTGATAACAGCTGGGATCATAGGCCTTTTTATGATCTGTTTATATGGAGAGTGTGAGTGATTAACAAGTTTGGCAAATACACTTTGGAACGTTTATCAAATATCCGTGTTGTGTTCGCAGCTTATTCGCAGCTCCAAAGTGGAACTGGAAAATGGAGAAGTGTTTATTATCCATGTAGTTACCTGACAGTGACCTCTGTGCGGGTTTGATGGTATTCAAAACTCTCTGTGTTTATAGAACAGCAGTTTCACAGACTTTTATTAGTGAACATTGATTTCCATTGGTGATTGATTATCCATTTAGAGGGTTTAACTTAGAGGACACAATCAATCATTTACTCAAATGTGTTCCGGTAACACGACAGGATTCAAGTTACATGTCATCACTCTGTTAGCATATTTGTCCTGAACTGTGAGAACCCACAGCCCCAAACTGTGGTTAACTAATGTAATCCTGCACCTTAAACTCGCAAAACCACACTGTGGTTCCTCTGACAACTTTCAGAAAAATCTGGCAACCATGAATCCATTAAAACAAGGTCCGGTCCTGCTGCTCCATTTGTAACTCAAATTTGTCTGACAAGATTATCTGACAAAAATGTGGTTCTCGTGCACAGACAATGTTACTTCTGTGTAAATCTGTAGGTCTAACAGGTACATGAGAGAGAGAGAGAGAGAGAGAGAGAGAGAGAGAGAGAGAGAGAGAGAGAGAGAGAAACTTGGTGTTGTGTTCTGTGTATTTCTTTTTAGATTACAGTAAAAAATGTAATTAAAAAGACAATATCTATACCATATCAATACCTATATATATCAATACCTTAAGAGTAAGAAATATATTGGAAATAAGTGAAAACAAAAATGATCGCAAAAGTACAAATTATGGAAAATGTAATAAAAGAAACAAAAAGTTTACTCAAGTTTAAGGCAAGGTTGAATATTTACATGTGTAAATGTTACATTTGATTAAAGGAAGCACTGTCAAGTTCCTGCTTTTGGGACATATTGAAGGATTTCCTGCTCCAGTTCCCAGGTGCCAGCTGTTATGAGATCCCATTGCTCATGCTTTCTTTTTTAACTTCTGTCTTATCCTTCATCAACTTTTTCAGTCTTGTTTCTTCTTTCCGTCTCCTTTTTAAGGGGAATAACCACTGAGCATGCCCTCCAGATTGTGGTGATGCTAAATTTATGTCTGTGTGTGTTCTTGTAAAAAAAAAACAGAAACACAGCTGCTGACAGACCATCATTTAACAATTAAGCACCCTGTGAAGTGGGTGGATTTCTGATTATTTAGTTTTTCAGGTCATTAGGAATGAAGCTAACACACACAACGAGTGGTAATTTAGACGGTTTGTTTGCAGCCGGGTGGCTTTGGGGAACTTTTCTTGCTCTAAAGTCATGCAGATGTTTCTAAACTGTGATGCTAGCTCATGTAGCCAAACATACAGAGAAACACTATAGCTGTCTTGGATGCAGAAAAATCAGTTTTGAAGGGGCAGTGAAGTGTCAAAGAACATTTGTGGAGGGAGTCATCTGCTTCCTCTTGTTTTCCAAGCTATCCCTTTTTCCTCCATCAAAGGTTTTTTTTTTGCAGGCATTGGTCCCTGCTGAGAGTATTTTTTCATGGCGTAATGTTGAGGATCTGGTTTCAAAATATCTCTCGGGCTATCGAGCCGTTACCATGCAACATGCTCCCAACATAACATGAAACCAAGGAGCTTTTCCTCATTAGGCACGGTGGAGAACAGAGAAAAAGTGGCCGTTATGTCACAGTCAAAAGAAAGACAAGAAATGTTTGTTGCTAATATGTTAACTGTTAGCAAATGTGATTTTCCAGCTAAATAAACGTTTTGTAATTGAGATCATTTTCTCCCAATATTCTCCACACAACCTTAAAGAGAAAACATGTTTGTTCTCATTCTTCTTTTGTCTGGTTTTTTCAGTTTTTGGGGGGTTTAAAATTCATCATCAAACACTCAGTGGTCAATGTGTAAAGTAGGTTAAATTAGCATATTGCTAATTTCAAAATTAGAAACAGAGTAACATTCGACATTTTGGATTACAATGAAGAGGAAAGGCCAACAACATAGCTGTGAACCAACATTGCTAGCTAGCATTTCTAGCAGCTTAAAATAAAATCTCTTACTCAAATAAAACTGAATTTGAATTGATCCCCGGGGACAAATGAAAGTTTTCTTCATTGATCTGAATAAAATGAATATCAAGTCAAAGTCAGTTATAAAGGAAGTAAGTATCAGAGTATTTTCATTCCGTCCTTGTATCACAAAATTAGTCTGTGACAAGATCACAGTCAGCTTGTCTTGAAAATGGGATTTCTCCCAGGAGCAGCTGAGTCATTTACCTTTATCCTAAGATCAGTAATATTTATCCAACCTCCCATCACAAAAATGTGTTTGTCATCAAATACAGAGACCTAATAAAGGTTTTTTAACTTATTTTTTTTTTTTTTTTTTTTTTTTTTTTTTTACAAATCTGAATGATTCTGAATACAAACATAATACGACGTATCCTCCTGTCAATAGAGGTTAATCTTTTCTCAAATCAATAATGACTTCCTGACATTTTTGTGTTTAAAAAATAATGAATTATCACATATCAGCTGTCAGATAAATGTAAAGAAAAAATGTTTTTATGCTGGTGGCGCAGTGGTCGGGCGTCCCATGTATGGAGGTTATAGTGCTCAACACGGGCGTCCCGGGTTTGAATCCCACATGTGGCTCCTTTCCCGCATGTCAATCCCCTCTCTCGCTCTCTCTCTCTCATTTCCATCTCTATCCCTTATCCTATCCTATCTCTCCAAGAAAGGCACAAAAAGCTCAAAAATAAATCTTAAAAAAAAAAAAAATCATACCGTTCCAATTAGGAAATCCATGTTGAATTGTAAAAGAAAACACTCTGGATGTTTTCTCCTGAGCATGAATTGGATGGACATTATCATGAGAAGGCCAACTTCAACATCAGTCAAAATAAAGACTGAATTTACGCAATACATCTCTAGTGCAGCACTGAAAACGTCACAAGAGAGCCAACTCCGGAAAACAGGTTTTGAAGTCCTAACAATATTTAGGTTTTATTTGACAAAACAAAACGTTTAGCAAGAAGAGAGAACCTGAGTTAGTGCAAGTGACTGATTCAACATCTGCTCTGCATTCACATGCTGACTCAGTCAGTCGTGATTGATTGTAAACGATACTCAATTTGGGGAATTTGTTGAGGAATCAGTAAGTCAGCACTCAAAACTAATTTGTAACTCTCCCTCTTTCTCTTCTTCTCCCCAGTCTCTCGCTCCCAGGTGTCTTCACAACGCCAGGAAGTGATGATGGAGAACGTGACCCGGATGTCGGAGCGCTCCCGGCAGCTCCAGCTGGACCTGGGCGAGGCTTCTACTCAGGCTGATCTGTTGGAGAACATCTGGAAGCTGGAGAACCTCTTCCAGAACCACAGTGACTGGCTGCAGAGGCTGGAGATCCTCATCAAGGTACGACACGAGCAAAGAGAGGAAATGTGAGCTCTTGTTGACATGAGGACTGTAACAGGAGTCAAATGATGACTGATGGATTGATTTCAAAATGTTTACATTTGTCTTAAAGCAACAGTTTGTTTATGCCTGTGCTAACATGGAAACGTTAGAGTTAAACAGTGTGGTTCCAGAAGTTAAAAACACATCGATTCTCTTCATAGCAGATTTCAATTCAGCTCTATTTAAAACTTTATTTGTCCCCGGGGGGAAATTCAAAGAGCACACAGAGCAGTAAATGAACGACAGTGCAGCTATACTAAAGTGTCGGATTTGATTATTAGCCTTAATGTCATAACCATCCCAGGTCGACTTACCAAAAGCTTCCTTCATGTGAAACAAAAGAATGTGCTCCTGTGTAAGACATTTTCATACGACATCGACCTCTTTTTAAGAAAAGCACAGTTTATCCATGATCTGGGAAAAAAAGAACTACACTGTCCAAAATCCTCGTATCACAACGTGTCTGATAGGTGGAGCCTGCTGTTACCATGGAAATGCTTTGCAGGAAGTTCAACACACTCAATAGAAACTAGAAATATTACAAAATGATTATTAACGCTATATAAACAGTACAATAAAAATAATGATAAACATACATGTAGAAAGACGAGTATCGACTGATCTCAATGGAATTCAGATGGATTGTGGTTCTGTGCTGTGTGTGTTATTCCTTACTCCCATTAAAAAATATCTACAGTTTTGTACCTTTTCCACCATTTTTAAGTTGTTTTTTTTCATGTCCAGAATCAAATGTTTTATAGTCATTGTATTCTGGGACCTTGTTGGCTTGGTTTCAGGGTTAAAAATATTGATTTCAGGATTTTCTGAGATCTCTATGGAGGATTTTAAGGTGGAAATAAACGTACAGAATCAGAGCTTCTGAAAAAATGGCCGGTCACAGTTGAGCTCGATTGACAGGCGAACAGTTGAAGCACATTTGATCTCACGTTGACGCTACTGTGAAACATTTTGATTTGATTTAGATTTGTCTGGCCCCCTGTATACAAAGCCATTCCTGCTTTCTGACAGAAATCTCCTGCTTTCCTTTACAAAAAGAAAAAAATCATCCATACATTAACATTCATCTGTTAGGAACCTGCTACACAGCGTCACTTTGCAGCACTAGTGGGATTTAACTTAAATGGGTGTGAGTTTTAACACATCAATTAAAGAATTCCTTGTAGTGCTGTTAGAATCATGTTCTTCCAGACGTGGTGGTTTGTATTTCTTATAAACTGTGGGATTAAGCGTTCCCCTCTTAAAGGTATTCTTCTAATTTTTAAGACCCAAACAGTATTTAAACACTTCCTGGATTAGTTTGAAAACGTTCGGTCACAAATTAAAAACAGGGCTGTTTTTCAGGGCTCATTAAAGTTGTCTTTTTCACAGTGATGCTAAAAGCATCATGACCTTCTTCAAGGCTATTATATACCGTTTATTTGAATACGGTATAAATAAAAATGAAGCACTTAGTCTACAGGTGAGTGTGTGTGTGTGTGTGTGTGTGTGTGTGTGTGTGTGTGTGTGTGTGTGTGTGTGTGTGTGTGTGTGTGTGTTGTTGTTGTTTTTTCCACAAAACAAACACTTATATTACTTGAGTATTTAATGTGAAACTTTCAGAGTGGATGCTCAGTACTTTAGCAGCAGTCTCTCAAGTTTTAGCATCTTGTAAAACTAAAAGCTGTTTTAAAGGATTTATTAGCTCTGTTTACGTCATAGACGACTAAATGCTTCTTACCTTTGTCGCTCTTTAGACTTTTTATGCCTTTCTTGACGAGGATTCTTTATTGTTTTGTTCAGTCTGGTCGTGTTGCAATTGTGTTTAAAGCTTTTTATAAACAGGATGACAAACATGAAGTAGTTTGATAAAGCTAACCTTCAAGCTAACTTCTTCCACTTGCAGGGTCTGCAGGTGGAGCTGAGGAGTGTCCAGGCTAACTCCCTTCAGTCAGAGGGTTACCTGGTGCAGCTGGACGACAGGTTGTCTTCTCTGAGCAGCTCCGCCAGCAGGAACCTGACGGGCCTGAACGCAGAGGTGTCCAGATCCTCCGTCTGGCTCCGCGACCACGATGTCCTGCTCAGGTGCAATTCACACCGCATAGAAAAGCCTCATTCGGCGCACGTCACACTTTGACTTTATTAAAGACAAAGACTAAAGTTCAGTTTGTTTCTGTGGTCTGACAGGGAGACCTCAGGACAAGTGAGCCGGCTCAGAGAGAAACTGGACGAGGTTAACTGGACGGTGGGAGCTGTCAATCATACGTTCACCAATGACATCAGTTTTCATCATGTGAAGATACAAGACTTGCAGGTTCTATAAATCTCTTAATAATACGTCTTTATCATTAAATACACATACAGCTGAAAAATATTATTTGTTAGCAAAAAGTTAGAACTTCTACTGTACGCACGTGACCGAGTGGTTGTGATGCATGCCCAATGATTGGAGGATAGATCACAGTGGCTGTGGGTTTGAATCTGACCACGATCCTTTGCTGCATGTCATCCCCCACTCTCTCCTCCCAACACTTCCTGTCCCTCCACAGCTGTCCCATCTCATCAAGGCACCAAGAAACAACTTTAAACAGATTGTACCAGACCTGAAAAATACATAATAAAAACTAGATTTTAAGGCACAATGAGGGCATCTTACCGTCTCACAATAGCATGTTCATGAAACAGTGCTGTTGACACTTCCTCTGCCCGTGCTCCTGCTGCTCAGATCCAGATCAGCAACATCACAGAGGACACCAG
>NC_136691.1:4210024-4247524 GCF_947650265.1 Symphodus melops
GATGGTCTGTGTCTTTGATGGTCTGTGTCTTTCGCAAGGTTAAATTACACACAGTAAACACAAGCTCTCTCTGCACTGTTGCTTCACACTATGATCTTTCTGGAGGTTGGATGGAGACTCCTGAACTCCACTACTGTGTTGTATTCTTGGACTTGGGGAGCTGTAAATGCTTTCAGGCTAATCCTGGAGGGACTGTTTGGGGTTTTTTCTGTTGAACAGACGTCAGCTAAATGAACAAATCTGACTCTGAAAGCCAAGAGATCAATTATGTGAAGCTCTGTTAAAACAAACTGTTGACGAGGATGCATTGTCTTCAAGACCACCAGAGTGTCTTCTCCAGAGCTGATCACGCACACACACAGATGTTGAACAGAACACAAGATCTTGCAGGTCTAGTTTCCAAACTTTAAACTTTAACAGATGATTTATTCTCCTGATATTAATTGACATTTAAAAGCGGCATTTTCTCTTTCTGCTGAAGATGTGCCCACGCAAAAGGACTGTCTTGAAATCTATCGGAGTAGACTAGAAGCGGTAAAGATCAAAATACAACACAAAAACGAGAGATGTTCAAAAAATGCTCTCTTGATTAAAGCAAGACTTTTTGTTTCAGTAGATGTTGCCCGTGAACACCAGCATTAAACAAAAACAAACTGTTTGGTAACATCAACGCCATACTGAAGCCTCCTCTCTCCTCCAGTGACTCACCTAAGACCACACGCCACTCATGTTCACACGGAAGAGTCTGTGAGCCTGCATTGTTGTTAGCAGCCTATTGTTAGCTCTCTGTAGTTAGCCCGTAGCTTCACATAAATCAGCACAGGAAGACTGTACACTTACATGACATCCACATAAGCAGTGAGCACGTTCATCTTCTTATCTCTAGTCCTTGACTAAAACAGTTTTATACACAAGGAGATGCAAACAACACAGCCGGCAGAACTTGCGTCTCTCACTTAGAGACCTTCAGGACTCAGAAATATTCTTACATAGAACAAGCTTGATTTCAATTTATTTTAAAGCTCTTATTAGTTAGAAGACTAGAGAGGGTGTATATATGTATGTATATGTATGTGTGTGTGTATATATATATATATAGGTTCTTATAGGTTCTTATAAGTTCTTTAACTCTTTAACTAAAAAAGTTATTGTTATTGTGATTAATCATTCATAAATTCTCTAATGATTTGGCAGATAAAATGTCAGAAAATAGTCACAATATCAAGTTTACAAGAGGAAACTAATTGTTGCTGATTGTTTTTCCCCTGATCGACAGCCAACCTCTCACCTTGACACCTGAACGCGATCAAAGCAGTCCTATTCATGTCTTTGTCTTAGAGGGTTACAAATACAAAAACACAAACAAGCACTTAAATGGTCATGTGGCCTTGCCTCTTGATGTGACCTTTTCACCTTACATCCCCTGCCTCGCTGGTTAAGTATGTGCTGTTGTGCAGCAGCAGCAGCAGCCGCCGCTTGGAGCAACAGCAAGAGCTCTGCATCTCAACCCAAGACAGCATCAAACACTTGTAAATGAAGAACATTAGAGCTGTGACCGACCAGATCCGCAGGACAAAAACTAGCAGTGAATGCCTAACATTCCCACAAGCTGTGTTTTGGTCTATCTCCCTAAACATGTGGTTCCCATTGTGGATCTCTCTCTCTCTCTCTCTCTCCCTGTCTCTCTCACTCGCTCTTTCACTCTGACTTTTTTCACTCACTCTCTTCAAGCACGAGAGACTGTTTTGGACCGATTCTTTACACCGGTTGTAAGACCCAGTTTGGCCTTTGTTGTAGCTGCTGCTCGTGTGTGTGTGTGTGTGTGTGTGTGTGTGTGTGTGTGTGTGTGTGTGTGTGTGTGTGTGTGTGTGTGTGTGTGTGTGTGTGTGTGTGTGTGTGTGTGTGTGTGTGTGTGTGTGTGTGTGTGTGTGTGTGTGTGTGTGTGTGTGTGTGTGTGTGTGTGTGTGTGTGTGTGTGTGTGTGTTTCGAAATGCAAATTAAAAACGTAATCTTTAAGAATTAAAGGCTTGCATGCTTTTCTCTGAGCCATATTTTAGTTGCATGTTTTCACTTTACAAATGACATAAATAATTATATCCTTCCTTAGTTTTGGCAGAAAAGAATCAAGAAGTTCCAACATTAGGTTCTGATAGAGACACACTGGATATTTGTTGACAGAAGCATGGCTCATTTTCAAAGTGCTTGTTATAACTTTATTAATGGGTTGTCTAATCTTCTATTGCTGCCATAAATGGTGCAAAATCTTCATTTGATAAATGTGGTGTGAGGAAAAGGGTTTTATTAGTCCCTTAATAATTATTCGATGTGTTTTGGGCATTGACAATATGGGTCATATCCAATGTAAGTCGAGCTGTCTGCACCTGGCCAGTTGCTGTTTAATGATAAATTTGGGTAGACAATGTGGAAAACAGTTTTGAAATCTGTACTCTGTACTTTGAATCTGAAGTGAACGGCAAAGCAGATAATCTGTGGGAGCAAGAGGAATCCAGAAAATGTATTGTGTGTGTGTTTGTACCTTCTTCCAGCATCACTGAAAAGGCTGCACAATGATGAGATCTCTATAATGGCGTCAGGACAGACCACCCTGTGGTTACCAAAGATGAAGCCAAAATTCCCTGCAATGGCCGCTGATATATTGTGCATTTGGAGCAAGAATCTAAAGAGGAGCTGTGTAAAACTCACTGATAAAACATCAAAGATCCCTCGGATCAGTACAGTGCCGCAGAGGCTGCTCTTGTCAACAGAGCACTCAACAAATCAATGTATTTTTATGCTTTTTTTTATGGTATCAAATAACTAATAAAACCAAAACTTTTCAGAAAAAGGGCTTGGAAACAAATCAGCCTGTTAGTGTCTCGCAATCTTGCCAGAGTTGAGAATAAAATTGATTTAGTATTTTCATTTCCTGTTTTAATCCATATTCATTTCTTAACACGGAGGAGGCATATGTTATGACCTATACTGCAACCTGCTATAGGGGGAGCTCTTAATATGTTGGCTTCACTGAAATCGTGGGTGTTGCACTGTCCATTGTTTATACAACCTATAAACAATGCACACTCTAAGGTGCTAATACTCATCAAATGACTGGAGACCAGGCAGTGTTGGTCAATTTGGCTAAAAAAACAAACAAACCCTGCACTCTTATCATATTCATTTTGTGAATGTTTACGTTAAAGTTAATGTATTAAAAAAAACAAGGATGCAGAAACAGTTTCATTTTTGGAAAATTCTATAAAACTGCAAGCCAAACTCGACTTTCATTAAATCTTTCTTTACTTGTCTGTTTACTGGCAACAATCACATTCAGCGTTAACTAGAGCTGTATTTAATATCTGTCGGGCAAACTGAAGAGTTGCTCTTAATTTGCTGAGTCACAAAATATCTTTCTGTGTTACTTAAAAAACTTAATCGAGCTTTTCCTTCCTTGATGTTGTTTTTCTCAGTTAATAATCTTCACCGGTGTTGGGAACATGTACAAAGCTTTAACAGTAAAGTTGAGCCTTTCACTTTAATGTGGCTGCGTACAAACACAGGGTCATGTGGGTATTTATGGATCACTATTAATGTCACCTCTTGATGGCAAATGTGGCATTGTTTGAAATGCTGATTTCTGTCTTTAATTGTGAATATATTTGTGTTTTCCTCTGCAGGTCCTCCAGGGCCAAAGGGGGAGAAGGGTGATACTGGACCACTTGGGCCTGCTGGGGCTCCAGGGTTGTCAGGCTTGAGAGGTGAGCGCAACCAGACTACTGTTCATACGTCATGAGAGTGCATAAAAAGTTAAACATTACCAATTACATTTATTGGAGATTTAAGGACTCGTTCTAACAGTGTGTAAAAGGGAAAGATTAATACCGCTCTCATTTCTGTGTGTAAAGACGAAGATGGAGAAAAGTCCTGATGGCCTGGCTCATATAACAGACTCAGTTTTAATCGACAGCTCTCCTTGCCGACAATAAAAGGCTAAAATTTGAAAAGCTAAAGCGTAGAGACAGTTAGCATAGCTTAGCGTTAAGATCTGAAAGCAGGAGTGATTCGCTAAACTGGCTCTGTCTAAAGAAGAGAGGGAAACTCGGCTGTTTTTTGGCAAACTTGGAAACTCGTTGGAAACTGTCAAGACAACATTTAAAGTTTTCCTCTTTGAAATTATCTTTGCACTTGTGTATCTGAGTAAACTTGAGATGTAACTCTTTTTATGACTGACTTCAAACTTTTGGGCAAAACCACCTCAAACACACCTCCACCTGAGGGAAGTTCTGCACTAAGAGCCTTTCATCTTTCCAGTACGTGAAAGAATGAAGAAATAAGGAGTCT
The DNA here is from genome assembly GCF_947650265.1 of Symphodus melops. Taxonomy (NCBI): domain Eukaryota; kingdom Metazoa; phylum Chordata; class Actinopteri; order Labriformes; family Labridae; genus Symphodus; species Symphodus melops. The sequence goes on from NC_136691.1 coordinate 4,214,363, forward strand.
CATAAAGCCTGATTCTCTGTTTCACTTCTTTGTTTGTGGGATTTTCCGGATGAGTTTTATCGTCCCATGGATCATTCTGGTCTATAAATGTCCCAATGTAAATATCACATTTTGAGTTACAAGCCGTTTTATGTGCGCTACCATTTTAAGTTTGAGTGGCATGGAAGGTGAAAATCTTGCTCAGTTTTACACAAAGCAGACTTTGGCCACAGTTATTACCTCTGCTCTTGTGATTACATTACATTGTATTAATAACGCAGCGTGCACAGAAACTATAAATGGTCATATAAATCCGCTTATAAAAACACGGCCCCAGACTTTGGATGGGAGATTTATTCTTAGACAGGGTGTGGACAGGCCCATTGGGACAGGTCGTCTATCTTTGCCTTGCAGGTCATTCCACCCAAAGCCACAGCGTGAACCTCCATCCAGACAAAATTGGCACCAAAATAACCATTTTTCATAACTACTGTAAGATAGGAACGACTACAGTATGAATCCAGATGTTTTCAGGACCCTTTCCAGCTTGGTACCTCTTGAATCATCACCCTCTCAGCTCCTCCCTTGTCATCATCCATCCTGCATTTCCAGGCCAAAGAACTGCAGCTCTCACATGACACTTCCAAGAAGCATTATCTTATTGCTGAAAGAAACACCCCCCCCCCACATCGCTGCCATAAGTCTGAGAAATGTGAACAAAAACAGTTTCTAACCGTACAAAACGTTTTTCTTTTTTATAATAGGATGAAGATGGATTAGTGTATCCATCCATAGATCTGTAAACTGTGTGCATGAACCTACAATCGGTGCATATTTGTTTGGGAAAGGATTGGCTAACCTGAGCCTCGCGGGGTTTAGAAAGGTTGTAATGCTGTCAATTAAAGTTAAACTAACACAGAGAAGTCTTACATGGGCTCTTTCAAAAACAGCTTGAAGGCAAAACATTATTTCAATTTTCTCCTCTTACATTTTTGCTGATGCTGAAAAGAAACCCTCGCTATCATATAGCCTTATTTTTCAATTAGTGATTCATCCCTGATATTCTGTTGCTCCAAGAAATCATTGTCATTGCTTTCAAGCTCTAAAAATCACTCTGTGCTTGTTAGACAATCCCCTTGGACTTTCCAGCACAATCACTGCAAAGACTTCTTCACTCCTTCCAAAGTGTGATTAATAGGATTTTCCCTCTGGGGATTTTGAAGAGTGAGTTATTGAACCTTCACGGCGCAGAGACAGAAAACCACAGGGCACATGACATCATCCATCTTCACTTTGTTTTAAATTTCTGGCTATAATGCGTTTTGGTCTAATTATTCAGATTGCCAGTGTAATTAGAGCATATCAGGGCACAGCGGCAGATGGCAAAAGTACTATAAATAAGTAATTACCTCATTAATTTTAAATCATTTGAGTGTGCTGACTGTCAACAGACGTGCTCATTATGTGACTCTTAGTTGGAGTAGTAAATCTGACAGATTGATTAATGGAACAAAACAAAATTGTAACGCTTATTCTACCAGTCAGCAAGCGTTCATGAGTGACACCACAGGAGGCGGTGGAACAAGAGAAAGACCGATGTTTACATCACAAACAACCTCTTTGTTTCTCCGATCAATATTATAAGAACAGAGAGCGATAGGAAGCAACAAGGCATGTTCGAAATGGGGTCACATTTCCGTAATATGGACACAATTTTGTTAGTGCAATAAAAGTAAACGTGATTCAATTGTTAATGAATGAGTAGAAAAAGTCCTCATTTCACTGAATGACGACACAGCCGCCTCCCTCATTCATTGCTTTGGTTAAGTTAAAGAATTTCCACTTATATGAACTTCTTCAGCTAAAAAAATAAGTTCTGACATGTTTTATTGAGTAGATCCAAACAAACTCCATCTGGGATTTATTTGGAGGGGCTTTTCTAAAATTGCCAGGAAACAAAGATGAATTTTAATATATGCTGGGTTTATGTCTGCAAATATTTGTTTAAAAAAAAAAGCTCACTCAACAAGATTTACCTTTAAGTGGATCAAAGTTAAGGCAGCTTGAAGGATGTCAATGATACTGTCAGAGAGTCTCCTTTTTCCTGTTTCATAGTTAGGAATTATTTATTGAAATGAAATGTTGTTTGTGTTTTTGGTTTAGGGTTTACAGGAGAAAAGGGTATCCAGGGGCCTCGGGGAATAAAAGGATCTGTCGGGGTCGATGGCCTTCATGGGGAAAAAGGAGAAGTTGGACCTGTTGGTCCTCGAGGTACGTCTTTTTATTCATCAGATCAGGATTTTAAATCGTTCTTTGTTTGCAAAGAAAAAAAGCTTGTTGATATTCGCTCATTCGAAAACATGCAATGTTGATTACAGGATATAGATATCACTAAAAGGGGCGCTGATGGCACAGTGGTTGGTGCGTGCGCCCCATGTATGGAGGCTGTAGTCCTCCTGGCAGGCGGCCCAGGTTCGGGTCCAACCTGTGGATCATTTCCTGCATGTCATGCCCCGCTTTCTCTCTCCCTGATTTCCTGACTATCCACTGTCTTATCTCTCCAATGAAGGCACAAAATGCCCCAGAATAAAAAAGAAAATAACTGAAGGTTATTTTCTTTATTGAGGAAACGGTACTAGTCTCATTGAAGTAAGTCAGTTCTTCACTTATCCAACAGTTTGTATTTCACTCTCTGCAGCGTCGTACAACTCACAGCTCAGCCTTGTCAACACTTTGAAAGCTCAAATCCTTTCAAACATTTGAGACTGACAAACTTGGTTCTCAGAGGTTTGCAGCATTACGTGTTCATTTTTTTGCCTGAAATAGAAAACTCCTCACAAGGCTACCAAACCAAATCTGTCACATATCTTTGTTTAATGACATACCACACAGATTTCTTCTTGTGTTTTTCCTTACATTTATAACTGTTTAACAGTTGGCATTTGCCTTTAGGGAGTCCTAGAGGGAAAACTATTGTGTCTGAGTTTCAAGTTGTCGGATTAAAGTCGTCTTGAAAATATAGACTATCAGCTAACGCATCCATCTATAGCTCCAGAAAACCCCATTCTAGTTTTTTCTCCACGGCATTCATCCATCAACTTGTCATTAAAAGAAGCTTACAGTCCACCATTGAAATTGTCCTTATTTGACTATAGCACAGAAACGGTTCTTAAATTACCTCAAATAGAACGATTAATCAGTCATTGGAGAAGGCGTTGTTATTTTTCTAACACTTAGGAATGCTGAGGTCCAGAGCAAACCCACAGAAACCAATTATGTCATTATTAAATGCTCTTACAGAGAGCCAAACTCCTATACAGTACATGATGCAATATCCACAATGGTCATTTAATAGACGGCTGTATATACCATTATGCAAGCAAACATTTCAAAATATTCTTATGTCTTTTATTTCTCCATTACACATTAAAAACATACATTAATATGACGTGAGCATTTAAATTGTCCAAGTGGAAATAAGAACTAAATGCTTTCACACAAATGTCATTTGATGCCAACTTATGTTTCAAAAAATAATTGAGCACAACTGGACGACCTGGTGCTACACATACAGGGCCTGATTTACTAAACGTTTGCGTGTCTTAAAACGTGTGCAAACTTGATACCACCAGCAAAAAATGTGCTGATCTGATCTACTAACAGCGTGCAGTGAGGATTGCGTCTTTCATATGAGCAAAACAACACGTGTTGTCCAAATAGTACGTTTGCCTTAATGAATATGCAACACGAGGCGTTTCTGCCTCAGCGTGCAAAATACTGGGAGGAGAAAATGCAAAGAAGTTAAGTTAGTACACGCAATGTGATTTAACAAGCCAGGCAAAGATTGCGGTGGTTGTGACGGTGTCTGAGTTTAACACCTTTAAAAAGAACGTGCTAATCCAGGAGCCCCAGCAGGCTGCAGTTAGGAGGAGACATAGGCACAATAAAAGATGTGTTAACATGTTTAAATGACAGAAAAATAAATTTATTTTGTATCTTGCTTCAATAATAGTTTAAAAGAAACGCCATGATTAAACTATAACTGAACATTCACAGGCTCTACATTCTGAAGAATTTCAACATTGACACTTAAGTCGTCCTATTTCCCTCTTCTCGCCAACATTACATTTTAAACAGGGCATTTCATTTTCTTGGGTTGCGTGTCTCCGGTGCGCTCCAGAGCGCGCTCGTCTCTTCACTCTACAGCGCGCTGACCAGCTTCAGCGATGGCCCGAGTGGCACGCACACTGACCACCAGCGCCACAGAGGACTCGCACCTCCTGCGCAATGTATTACAATTCATTCAAAAGACGGAGGGAAGAAAAGAGAGGCCCTGTTTAATACAGAGGTTTTCTTATAAGCCACTTTTTCCTTTTGTTATATTCATATTTATCTGCTATTACTTCAAAATACCGGACGTTCATTTGCCTCTCACTAATACCTATTGTGCGCTTGCAGTCGTCCAGCTTTCCGTCCAAACACTCTGTGACGTAAACCAGTAGAACACGCAAAAGCCTGACAGAAATAATACCGCCTCCTCAATGGTTTGCACCTGACGTCATTCACACAAATGTTCTTAGTAAATCACCCGCAAAACGCCCACAAGCCAAACGTGCAAACTTTTTCAATGAACACGCAATTTAGTATTCTTTAATTGAGATCTTAGTAAATCAGGCCCATAGTGTCTGTTTTATTTTCTCTTCCTTCCATCCACTTTTCCATCCATTTTACATTTTTCCATTTATGTATTCATTAGAGTCTATCTACATAAACCCCTTTAGGCCAGGTTGTTGATGTTTCCACTTTGGCATCAGCAGCTGAACCAATAATAACAAACGCACACTGAGTACTTTTTGAGAAAGCATACCCATGACAAATATGATAAGGCACTTCAGTCTTTTTGGGTCAGCATGTCAGTGTGTTTGTGTTTAAGTAGGTGTTTAGCCAACAGCTGTTCCTAATCAGAGTTTGGTTTGGCTGAAATGTCCAGTGTTGGAAGCCCTCTGTCCCTATGTTAGCCAGCGGTGCTTAAATTCTTGGACCAAGCTGATGTGTTGTCCTCATGTTTATATGGCTCAACACTATGAAATAGAATTCACTTTAGCTTTGGTTCATTTTCATATAAATTCATGTTTTTATAAGTTGCTCCTTCCAATGTGTTTTATTTAAGGAGCAAGAGAATTATTCTGCGTTTAAACAGATTTGCTACTAGCTAGCTAACGGCTAAAATGCTGGCAGTGCAGCTACATGTTTGAACTGGTCAGCTACAGAGCCAACTACTTTTTTTCTGCTACCATTTGTTCTACTTGGCACTTTACTGTCTACATAATTTGATCTATTAATTGTATGAGAAGGAACGAGCTCAGCTTCACAAACAAGCTTCCTAATTAGCTTTAACTGTCTGCTGTTAATAGGATTAATTGCAAATGCAGAATTCAACATTTTACTGGTGTGTTGTGGTGCGTGCAAAACATTAGTCTCAAACAGCACTTTTATTAGCTCTTTACTGATCACATATCAACAAGATTTGCAATCAAAGAAGAGCGGAAATTTGGGGGCGCCGATAGCTCAGCGGCAGCGACAGCGCGCGTACCATGTTGCGAGGCTTTACTCCTCGCGCGTCCGGCCTGTGGCCACTTTCCCGCATGTCTCTCCCCACTCTCTCCCCCTTTCCGACTCTATCTGTCCTATCAATAAAGGCAAGAAGGCCAAAAATAATCCTTTAAAAAAAAAAAAAAAAAGAAGAGCGGAAATTTAATGCTCTAAAGGGGGCAATTGTTTCAGTTTGGTGAAAATGGCAGATTTGATAACTTGAGTTACACTGTTATTGAAGGGGCATTTGTAGCCTTGTGGTTGGTGTGCACGCCCCATGTACGGAGGCTGTGGTCCTTCAAGCAGGAGGCCCAGGTTTGAATCTGACCTGTGGTTTCAGTCCTGTATTTCATTCCCAATTCTCTTTTTCTTTCCGCCCAAAATATATCCTGCCTCTATCTAGATAAAGAGACCAAAAATATCAACAACAAAAAACAAACTTAACCAGTTGTTGGTCACATCACCAAAATAATGAAAACAACTGTTCATAGCAGGACAATAAGTGGTCACATCCATTGACCATGTATTTTGCATGCAAAATGTTTATCATTTTAAGTCAACTACTGCACCAAAGTCATGTTAAATAGTCAGGTGTTCAGCAGATCTTCATGTGCAGCCTAAGTGTAGATTACAAGTGGTGGAAACATGGTCTTTTGCAAAAGATCGTGTTTGTGGTGGCTCTACAAACCAATTAGTTAACACTCAAGAGACAATTGCACATCATTGCTTGCATATTGCTTTTTGTGTATTGGGCCTCTGAATTGTTTGGAGTGAAGAATAAAGCACATCCAGCAATGACCACCATGGCTGAACAAAAATGCAAAGAGTCTTGGTACTGTTGACATTGTTTAATTGAAAATGAAATTCTTTTAAAGAAAGTTCAAAGCACCACACAAGTGTTTTTATACAAACATTTAGACAAAAACAAGGATCTTTGCGGATGTTTGGTCATCTATCCTCTGGTAGTTAACAACAAAGTCTGAGTGTGCTTTCGCCCATCAGGGGTCTGGTTGTGGTTTGAACAACCCAGTGAGGGTTTCTGGTGTGAACAGGGCCTCAGCGGAAGGCTGTTCCTCAGCTGTGGAGGGAGGAGGGTTGCTGAGCTCTTGTTAAAATAGCACTGGCAAGCTTCATGGTTTCTTTTATAGATGAATGGTGGAGTGCATAATATATCTACTTCTTTGATAGTCAAGAAAAACTGATCAGCTGATTTTAACAAGGTGAATTAGCAAATACATTTTCTGCCATGGAAATCTAAAGTTGCTGTAATAATGTCCTTTAACCTTTAGGGGCACGAAAAATACATTTGTGAGTAGTGAGACTATTTTTGGCATAGATACAGTCCCGGTTCCTTTTCTAGTCAAAGCTTTATTGTTGACTGGAATTTGGCTGTATGCATGTGAATTATTATCTGTTTGAAGAGCAAAAAAGAGGAACTCATATCCTTGTTGAAGAACAGCTAGTAACGCACTGGGAGACACTGTCTATTAACTCCTACTCAATTTGCTTCACCAGTTGATTGATGGACTCCCAAAAATGACAACACAGATAAGGAAGTCGTGGCTGGAAGTCCATCACGTCATCACTAAAGTTTGGCTCTGAAAAGAAATTTTCCCAAGCTCCAAGATGCCATATCATTGTCCAACAATAGCAGTTTAATTCTCGTATTGCATGCTGGTAAATTGATTTATCTTTGTGGGAAGGTTCTAGCTCCCACATAGGTTTTGACAGCACAGGTTAGCTGTCATCCAAAGCTTGTGTACCTCATTGTCCCCAAGTAACCCTCTGAAGGACCCCATGTACTGTAAGGAAATGGCTTTAGGCATTCACCAAGTGTTAAATGTTTTTCTCTTAATAAACTTGACTTGAAATCCATTTGAACTGGATGATCAAGTTCCTATGGTACCTGCAATAGTTAGAGATAATCAGGGTTAGGTGTCTCAGAGTTGCGTGTCCCCTTGTTTGTGGATGATGTGATTCTGTTGGTTTAAAAAAAGAAAAAAAACATTTTAGCAATGCTTTGGCGTTCCTCGGCTACTCAGAAAAACATCTAATAATGCTGGTAATTAACTTTGTTCTTTTGCAATGTGGAACGGATAGTGTTTCATATTTGCTGAGACTTAGAATTCCCCAAGAAAAGATGCCAAAGGTTGGTCAATTCTGAGTAGAGCGGAGGATTTGTTTATTTAGTCATGCCGACTTTAAGGATTAGTTGACTTTTATTTACTGGTAATATGAACCAGACTGCAAGCACAGTAAATACCTCTGTGTAAGGCACACATTTGCTTTGAACAAAATGCTAACGTCTGTATGCTAGTTTTATATTCTTGCCATAAAATATCCGTATTTTGTTGATTAGCTGGCCTTCATGTTTTTAGCCCTGAACACAAAGATCAACTAAGTCTGATGGGAGTGGTACTATTTAAGAGGTATTTTAAATTTTAAATCAAAGTAATATGTTGAATCTTTGGCCTGTTGGTAGCAGTAGAAGGAAAGTCAGAGGACCCTCAGACTTGTAAGAATGTATGTTCTGAGTAAATGCCTGAAACATATACTTAATGGCCATGCATACTGTAAAACAATTGTGGAGATAATTTTGCTAAACATCTTCCCATTGCTGCCAGTGACTGCCACTAGCAGAGGAAATGTATTGTACAGTCTCTCATCAAATGCATTGGTTGTCGCTCAGCAGCATCCTTACAGTGAGTTTGTGTTTGTCTTGTAGTGGTGTTTAGTTGTTAAGGATGTGGTTGGGATGAAAGTGGTTGTGACAGCTTAAGGACGTCACAGGCAGGGTGTGGCGTCAACTACGCCACTCACTCGTGGACACACAAACGGTTACACATGGTGGTGAGGACAGAGTGCCACCTCGGCTGGCAGCAGCAGCTCTGTGGTCAAATTAAAGGTGGGATAACTGCTGGCTTGAGGCTGGTCCACTTATAGCTTCATGGCAAAAAATAGACTTGTGGTTTGTTTAAACCCTGCGGTTGAAATTGAGCAAGAAATGGTGCTTTGGAGTCTGTTCCTGGGCGTTAGAAGTTTAATCGAATTTTGAACAACAACAAAAAAGAGCGAAACCCACAAATCCAAGATTTTGATTGGAGGGAGGCATTGTGCGTGACTGGACGTAATTTTGCAGAAACTGCAAATGAGAGGACTTTAACTGACATTAATTGAGCAGTTCTGCACTGTATCAACGTTTCCAACATGTAAGCATCAGCACATAAAATTACCCCAAAAAAATGACCTTGACACTTGTACTCTAATTTCAGTCCAAACAATCTGTTTTATATATCTTCTCACTGTTTGCTTCCCCTATTTATGACCTCTTTCACCTCCAATAGAGAGAAAAAAAACTTAAACCACAAGCTTGAGAGGTAAATTAGGCCTCAAACGCAGGGTGGGGATCCTCTAATTTTACATTTGATGCCCTTATATCACATGGCAAGATTACAGGGCTGACTATTTAAGGGGCTTTTTCTGAAAACACACAAAGCAAGAAGAAAGAAAAGGAAATGGGTGTGAAGAGGAGGGAAGGTTGTAAATTGTAAACCTGTAGATGGTTATGCTACTCCTGTGTGTTATTTCATCTCTTCCACTATGTGTGCTACATTGTGGTTGGCACTATAATGCACTCGATAGTATTATTAGGTTGTGGGTAATCAAACTCACTATTACATGTAAGTACTGTTCTTCAGATTAAAGAGGATTGAGTTGTCTTTGTGCCTTCATATCAGATTGGTCACTGATGTAATATATTCAATATTGGAGTGGAAAAATGTTTCCACAGCTGAAAAGAAATATTAGAAATAGACTGAAATCACATGAAAGATTTTAGTTTAAAAGTTCATTGTTAAGTTTGTCCCTGCCTCTGTAAAGTCTGTAAAATGTTCACATTGTTTTTTTCTGTTGTTTTTGTTCCCAGGTGACAAAGGAGAGAGAGGATTAAAGGGAGAGAAGGGGGAACGAGGAGACAGAGGAGATAAAACAGGTAAGAGCGTATATATTTATATATATATATAATAGAAAAAACATCTAAAAGCAAAGTTTTAAAGATTCTACGAACCAATTTCTTAATTCAAAACAAACCTGCAGACACCTTAACAGCAAGTTGTTCATCAGCTATCATCAGTTATGTAAAGATTTATTTTCAGAATGATTAAACATGCTACATGCAGACAGTTAATAGGTTGCTTAGGACGTTTATGTTACTTTAAGAAGCTACCCCATGTTGATAAAATGGAAAAGAAAAATATAGGATGCATCAAATGTATGTGTAACAGTATGTGGAAATTCAAAAAGAGTCCTCCTTTTGTGGTTTATATGTTCATAAATGTACGCTTAACCGCTTGGTTATAGACAGTAACAGAGTTTTAATCCTACTGGACACACTGCTGTTATTACTAGCACATATATCAGAGCATGATCCAGAGCCAACAGTATATATCATAGAAGAACTAAAGCTTTTATGAGCTGTTGACTTTATGGTCCTCGTGCATCGGCGCTCCACCTGACATCCTGTGCAAAGAGCTGTGGGAAGTTTAAAGGATCGGTGGATCTGCTTTGCTTTCAGCGTAATCTCACTGTTTCCGACACATGATGAAGCACCACATTACACCGCATACATCAAAAGACCTTGAAAACTGTTATATGTATGCACGTGTTCTGTAGTGGTAAGCCGATACCATGCACAAAAAAAAACACACAAAAAAACCCACTAATCTGGAGTCAAAGAGAGAGGCAGAATATTAATAACCTGAAAACCACAGACTTTTTGTTACATCATCATGGTCCATATGATGAGCCATGAGGTAACATTAGCATCAAATATCCCTCGGCCATTCTATTAGTTTTCCTGCACATTAGAGAGCCGTCAAAGATCAGTTCTTTCCCCACATCATTAATAAGACACGGATGGTTGAGGTTTTACAGAAAGCAAAACATGCTGAGACCACATGCTGGTGGCTGTCAGAAATACCAAATCTCTGCGCCGTGCACTTTTCTGTCACAAACGTCATGTGGCCAGCCTGATCATCTGATGCATGACTCGGATCTTCTTACACTTCAAAGTATACAGCGCATACCTGTATGATCACCAGAACCGAACCCAGAGTAACCTGAAACCACTGAAGTTTTTAAGTCTGCGAAAATTATGCACATTCCTCCACACATGTTGGGTGTTAACACAAAAAGAACTTGCCACACTGGGTGTGATGTCAACGAAAGGATCAAAATCTTAACATCCTTCGAAAGGCTTGACAGCAAAAAAAAAAAAAAGAGGGCAGAGCAAATGGACACCAGATTGTAGTCATTATAAGCAAAAGACTGAGATTGTTGCTGTGTTGAACCGTTTATTTTATTGTATGTGGATGACTGTTTTTTTTTTTTTTTTAATTGACTGGGAGGTATCTCAACAAAAAATCTGCAAGTGAACTTGGTGGGATATTTATCTTCAAAAACCAATATTTTGAATTGATGTAAGCAAAGGCAAGCCTCAAGATGCTTGTGTGCTCGTATTTGTAGTTTATAAGCTAATGCCACTTTATGAGTTGTTTCTAAACACAATATAGTTATTCTCCACAGCTGGCTCATTTTAAAATAATAATATAATTCAAAACAGTTTACCTCCTTGTTCCTGCTTTCTAACAGATTTTCTCACACTTTAATCGCAACGTGATTAGGGTCTGAAATTAACACATTCACTTTTTTAACGATATTAATCGTGAGTTTGCTTGACACAATCAGTTACAGCTGTATCTGTGAATGCTTCTTGTTTGCCTTCTATTCATGAGGGACATATAATAATTTACTAACCTGTGTTATGCTTTCATTGGCTAAATGCATCAAGTATTTCTGACTGAAAATTGAACTTAGAATTCAAATTCAGGAGATTTTCCTATGTGAACACAGGTGATCAATTAATACAGCTGCAGACCCCCCTGAGATAAAAACATTTTGTCCTGAAACTTTTAAGTTGTTTTAACACGAACTCATGTTGTGTGTTGAATTACTAACTGCTCGCTCAGTTAATGATGTTCCAATCATCTGTGCATTAGAGAGAACCACTCAGCTCCCATGCTGGGACCTTTAATTTAATTTTTTATTGCTAATTTTTGGCTCACAAACACACACTCAGCTTCACATGAAGAAAAGACGTGGTGCTGGAAATAGTTTAAAACAATAAGGTGTGTCAGTATTTTGGTTTTACTTAATATCTGAACATCTTTCACAATCATTTGATGATTGGGCTTTAGAGGAATGTATATGATGTCACCCATGAACAGAGCGATAGACTTTACCACTCTTTAATCTAATAAGCAAACCAGCTCTCAGCTCAAGTGTTCTCTTTTAGTTTTTAATAATTGAATACGGGGACGGGGTGTTTTTCTCTACATTTAAAACCTGGAGATATTCAGTAGGATTTCATGGATGGGTCCACCTCTAATAGTCACGCATGGTACAAAATATCATAACTGCAATATATTGTCATTTTGACTTATATGAAGCAATTATTGAATCTCTGGTGCCAAAATATCAAGTGTTAATTTAAAAAAATAAAATGCATTAATTTCTCTGCCTGTTTGACTTAAAATTTGGGTTTGGCATGTTTAAGACAATCCAGTAAGAAGCAAACAGAGTATGCTTAATGGAAAGAAACAAGAGTAGCCTACAGTATAGAAATGTGGAGAATAGAACATGTAGCAGGGCATCCAACATAAACAACAAAAAAGCGGAGTTTAAAGGACAGGATTTCATACACAGATGGAGCTTGTTAACTTTTTGCCCTGAAGTTCTTCACTGCTGTCCAGTCCAGACCCTTCCTGCCTGCCAGATAAACATTAGTAACACATGACCACTCCATGTTCTGGCCGTGTTTCTGCAGTTCTTCAGGTCTCTACAGTCTAGTGCTGTAGCTCCACTGGCTTCTGAAACTTGATCCGTTTGGACCACAAACACTTGGAGCTCACTCGATAGTTAAACCTCAGTCAAAGAAGACCAATCGTATCTTTTTGTAGCTCACATAAACTCATAAAGAGGAGGGAGATTCATATGGCACGTCAAGTTTTTGTCCAAATTAGCAAGTGTTGCTACTTTGTTGGGTGTAAAGTACATAATCATGACATCTGTAAAAGGTGGCAAGGAGGTATGGGATCCTTGATTTTTTTGTTTTGACTACTTAAATAAGTTTTTATTTTTGTATGATTAGTTTTCTCTTCAAAGTGTATCATTGTGCAAATGCTTTTTAAATCAGGGAAAGTCATTAACTGCTTGACTTCAGCTCTAGATAATTTGTTGAAATCAGCTTTTTTAGGCGTATTTTCCACTGCAGGAAAAAAAAAATCTTAATTTCTATTCGATTTAGTTTCATCCCAAAAATAATCGTTTGATTTTGAAAGGTTAATGTTGCATTTTATTACAACACTATTTGGAGAAAAAAATAAGAACACCAGTAAATGTTTTCACAAAACAGTGTGCTGCTGTTAGCTACTGTTGCTAAGCCTCAGTTCTCATCTGGGAAATATGTGGTTAATGATGGTTAATACCACCCAGATTTTTAAATCTTTATTTAATGACGGCTCCTTGGAATAGAAAGACTTGTTGGGTTTTATTAACTTCCTGTCTGACTGTCAATTTTCAATCGTAGCTACTGTAACTGGATAGCAAATTAGGCTAACATAACCTTCATAAGTTAGCCAAGTTAAAAATGACTTTTCTCTGGTTGATTTTGTAGTTTTCAATTAACTCTTTTTAAAGTAAGATTCAAAAACACATTTTTCTCGTCTCAGGGCAAAATGAGGGCTGGATTCACGACCATTCAACACTACTACCATGTTTCTAATGATACAAAGCTTCATGCAAATGGATGAAGTATCCCTTTAACGAATGTGGCTAAAGCTAACAGGCCCAAGAAAGCAAGAAAGGAGCAAGAGAGCCTTAGCCACCCAAGCCCTTCCAGAGAGGGGGCGTGGTCAGACACAGCTCATTTACATTTAAAGCGACAGACACAAAAACAGCCTGTTCTGAGCAGAGCTGAAATAGAGTGGTTCATAGGCACGATCAAATACAGGATCAGTGGATTTAGAGCAAGAAACTTTACAGACGTTTTGTGAAGATCTGAGTCTCATTAAAACTTGTTGAAATTTGTTTAATATGTGACCTTTAATTGTCTTATTGTGCATCTGTTTAATTTCATCTCAAGTTTACTGCAAAATAAATCAAGTGGACCTCCAAGTTACATCTTGGGCAAAATTCCAACTCTTTGCGGGCGAGCTCTGCATGACAGAGAAATAAATGTCTGTGAAGTCTTCATGTATGGTTCTTATTATCTGTGGAGACTACAGGTTTACATGTGCTGCCTTTATCTAGGACCTTTCCTCTCCCTCCCGCTCTATGGGGCGCCTCGGGCACTTTAAAGAAGAAAAGAGGAATGAAGTGCTGAAACTTAAAAAGATGAACAGATTAAGGAGAAACATGAGAACGGTCTCAGGGGTATACAAACATGAAGATTAAAGTGATTGGACTGATAACCTTGTTTCATAACATATATAGGCCAGTCGCTGATAAGATAGATATGAAACTGTTTCTTTGATTATCCTAATTATACTATATTCAATGTGTTGAGTTGAAAATGTATTTTCTTAAGGCCTAAATGAACGGATATATCACATCACAAGAAAAACAGACCATAGTAGCTTTATAAAATCAGTGGTGTAATGTAAGCTGGCTACATACATTTACTCAAGCACTAAATATACTTTCTAAATTGTATAAAACACAACTATATATAAAACATTCCCCAGGGAAGCCTGCGACAATTGAAAAGTAAACAAACGCCATTAAACGAAAAAAGGGTGTCAGTAAATAAGCAGGAAGACAAAACAACGCTTGCAGTCTACCAAAAAAGTTTATTTGGAAACTGCAGCTAATATCTCTACTGCAAGTCTATGAACAAAAACAAGAGAGATAGAGAGCAGATTAGTGACGTTTTATTTAATATGTAAATTAAGATCAACTTTTATTTTACCCACAACGGAGAAATACAAGTAGCCTCTATATCAAGGACCATGGCTTTGAGTGAGTAAAGTTAAAAAAAAAAAAAAGCCAAATAAAAATACCTTATGCCACATGACATTGTGTTACCATGGTTACAGAGAAATCAAAATGTGCTGTCCCATTCCTTTTTAACCACTTCAAGCCATTGCAACCTCGTGCACTCAATCACTTTCCAGGAGACGTCAGTTAAGTCTGTAAGGGCTCAGGGTTCAGGGAGGACATCGAGATTCAGTCTCTATCGGGCTGCATTGGAGCTTTATGTATTATGTATGGTGGCCCAAGAGGTTCATGTGTAGACATTCAGAGGAATCCTGTTACTTTAAAAGTGTGAGAAACTTCTTCGTTAAATGCCGATAAGATCTCCCAGTTTCTATCCAACTTTAATAGCATCAGAGACTGTTGTTCATTTGAAGAATGAACAAATAGTTTCACCATCTGTTTCTGGTAATTGAGTATTCAATTACTCATCCTATAAGCTTGGTATGTATGTGCTGTTTAAGCATTCTTCGCTCTTTTTTTTTGGTCTATAAAAAGAGCAACAGGAGGTCCAAAGTGCATCTTAATTCTGGTTTAAATTAGAAGTCTTCCTGCAGGAATGTGATAGTATAATATTATGTTAGATATTAAATTATGATGGGCGAGTGAGTGCAAACTACTCGACTGTTCAACGAGCGTTAAATAGTACACAGTTACAATTTATGATGGTCTGATGAGGCTAATATCCTGTCCAGATTATGTGTCTGCTTCTTCTCTCCAGCACTTTCTGTCATCAGTGTCAGCAGGCGTGTATGTCTTAACACCAGCTGTGTGTGTGTGTGTGTGTGTGTGTGTGTGTGTGTGTGTGTTGGTGTGTGTGTGTGTGTGTGTGTTGGTGTGTGTGTTTTTACGTCTCTTCTTCTCATTTTCTGTCTTTGTACTCAAAACTGATAAATCATGTGAATTATACGAGCACACGGCTGCTGCATAGTTTTAGGAAGATACCAGATGTTCAGTGGATCCATGATGCTTCTGCTGATACAAACACACACTCACAGATACACACAAACATATAGGACAGTTCATTCTGCAAGTCATGGACCCGGTATCCCTGAGCAAGGCACTACAAACCTTTATCTAGCTCAGCCGTCCAGCAGAGGGCGCTATATGGATTTCAACAAACGTCACTCTCCAGAGTGTGAAGTGGTGGTACACATACATGCACGGTTTCTTTCCAGAGTGACCATCTAGTCTTCAGACATATACAAATACATCCCAACTCAAGTGTCACACTCGTACATCACAACATGTTGCGGTTGTTTGAGGGGTCATGTGGTGGCCCGTCTTTACTCAGATGGAGACACGTTCTGTAGAGTGGCTGGAGTGTAGAGTGCTTACAGATGTATTAATGAGTTGTTAGTTTCTAAATCTTTTAAACATCACTGTGGTGTGTGTGAGGTTCACAGTGTTCACAGACTATTACTAGTGACGTTAAAATAAAGGGTCAGCAATCACAGAAACATTCCTTTAGGTGAAAACTGCGTTTGTTTCATGCCTCTTCTTTTTTATGAGGGGAACTTATCCCATCGTAACACTTTTTTCTTCTCTTTTGAATCAAAGGAGATTGTTGTGGTTCTAGGCTAAATTGTGTCACAGTGTGTGGGAAACAAGTTCCTCATCGCTGTTTGTGTTCATATTGATTTGATTTACATTACTTCATTAAACTTGTAAACACTCTGCGCAGTGAGAGTTTAAAGCCATGACAACAATCGTCAGATAGAATAAAGTTCTCTCTGTTGTGTTGGCCTGAATATTAAAGAACTCAGTGTTTCTGCATGCTGAGGAACATGCGGCGTGCTGTGCTGCTGTTTGGACAATATTTGATTCACTGAGACCCGATAAATCTAAATCGTAAAATCGAAAAAGGACCCCCTCCCACCCACCTATTGAACTTGGAAACCGATGTGTGTAAATCCTTACTTGTTTTGTTATTTTTGCTGAGTATTTTAATCCATGTGTGTTTGTCGCAGTGGAGGAGACTCTTGTGCGGCTGGTGAATGGGTCGGGTCCAAATGAGGGTCGAGTGGAGGTCTTCCATGAGCGCCGATGGGGGACAGTGTGTGACGACACCTGGGATAAAAAGGATGGAGACGTGGTGTGTAGGATGCTGGGATACGCAGGGGCCACTGAGGTGCATAAGACGGGCCGCTTCGGACAGGGTAAGAGATGATTCACAAACTACATGCACTGATATTTCACACACACATCTGTAGAGCATATTAGGAAACGTTTTTTAATGCTTACTGTGCACGCGTCATGTAGCTGCCTCTGACGCTCCTCATAGAAGTCCATCATAATAATGAGTCCTCTCTGTGGTGTCAACTTTGATTCCTATTCTTTCCTTCAACTATTCGGCTCATATTCATCAAACATTTTAGTCTGCTCTCAGCTGAGCCTCTGCACACACACACACACACACACACACGCACACATCGAGAGGCTGTAGTCGACACAAACACAAAGACTTCCTGAAACGAAGGCGAGTGTGTCTCAAATGTAAAAGAAAAGCCAGCTGCCACTTGTTAATCCAAACTGTTTTATTGGCCGACTGCCTGCGTTAAGAGCCGTGCAGCATAAATACAGATGGAAGTTCATCCATGAGCTTAACGATACTCCCAGTAACGGCCAATTAGGTACCAGCACTAGTCTTCCATACCTAAAAACAACATTAGATAAGATCAGATGGATTGATCCGTACATGTTGCAGCAGTAAACAGTCAGGAAGAAGAGCATGCGTATGATTACAAAGAAAATGATGAAATAAAAATACAACATGAAGGAGGTTTGTAGACGATCTTTTTTCACATTCCTGCTGACAAACTGAAAAATGCTTGCACAAAAGACACCAACACCGTGACTCCCTCCCACTGACAAAGGTTTGATGCACCTTTCATGCAGCTCCAAGTTCTTACAGCAGGGAGAATGAACTGAGAACTTTTCCTTGAAGAAGATACAGGTTCACGTGAGGATGTGGTTTGGTTTCTGGCTGTCACATATGAAAATAAAATATCTCCACTTAGTACATTAGTACATGTTTACATTACATGCATACGTAGCTAAAGGAGTCAATGTAAGATGCATGTGCTGCAACATTCAAACTCTGTGCATGACCACAAGCCTGCATTCTGTCTTCAACTTTAATCTGAACAGTTTCTGCACGTTTAGTTGAATTTATCAGGATGTTTGAGCATGCAACATGATATAGTGGATTTTTTCAGTTATACAGTATATGGTAACCCAAAGCTCCCCGCATGGAGAGAAGAGAATCTAAAAATTAAGCCATATATGAAAAGTGTGAAAGTTCTCCCGCGTTCACACCCGATCAACATGAAGTTCACATTTGATGTACTTTTTCTTTTAAGAAGGAAGTAGTTCTGTTTTTTTTACCAACTCTGTATTTTTTGAGAAGTGCCCTGAAATGCTGCAGGGATTAATATTAAACATTTTATAGGGAAACTCATGTGAGCCAGATGTCGTCAAGAAAAAGAGTCTCAGAGGGCAAATCCATCTCTTTATTTCTCCACTCCCTCTCTGCGTTTTCTTTCATTCACACAGTCAGCCTGACATCATGCAGAGTCTCTGTCCAGGCAGAGTTGTTAGAAATAAGTCTGGAAAATTTGAGGAAGACAGCTTTTGATCCATAAGAGGACGTCCAGACAACAGCAGTGACTAAAATCGCAGCTGGGTTTCATTTCAACACGACCTGCTATTCAAATTGATCTCTTCAGATCAGCCACATACCTTTATCATCGTTTGGTTTAACGTTTCTAATTCATGCCATCTTGAAAAGGCTTTCAACTACGTCAGCTCAGTTCATTAAACACTACACACTGTACACACTTCATTAGTTGTGAATGTCAAAACAAAAGCAGTACTTGTGCTTGATAACACAGTTCTAGTTTCACTTGACCAATTTTTGAAACTTGAAATACCTCGGCACAGTTTTGGACTGCCAGCTGAGCGTCTATGAGCGGAGTATATATGCTCACAGCGACTTCATCTCCTGAGACAACTCAGTGGCCTTGATGTTAGTCAGCACATTTAACCCCTTGACGCTTGAATTTATTTCCAAGTATTATTAAAAAAAATTACTTGTGTTTTTGCTTTCAAGTAGATGCTAAATTAAGTTAAGAAAGTTAATCTGACCTGATGCATACCGATCTCTGACTGGTCCTATGACAAACTAATGCTTGCTAAAGGTTCCTAGGTTGGTGTACAAATCTATCTAACTTTCCATCGTCCTGCCCGGTACGTAGGTTTAAGAAGAAAACGCTCTAAGATTGGTTCAGGCGAAATAGAGGGCAAACCACAAAAACCTCTGTCTACACGATTTACTGATAGGACAAGGCGCTATAGAGTTTCCATGGCAACCAGCAATGTGTTCAAGAAGTCATATATCCCGTTCGGTAATCGTCCATAATCCTACTGAGATCTGAACAATGATAGAAAGAGTTTTTAACATGTAAAACTAGGTGCTATGTTGACTGCCTGAATGTTTTTTTATGCTGTAATATTTATCTGGAGAGCATGAGGCACATTTTCCACCGAATTGGACAATATAGATTTGATCCAATTCTATTCAGAGCGATTGAAGATTTAAGACACTGACAGGTGAGCATGAGGAGCTTCAGGGACTGAACCATCGAGCTGGCTATTAAATGCTAAATGGACTTGAGCTTGTAAAGCTCTTTTCTATTCTTCTGTCCTTGAACACTGCAGGCCACACCTTCACATTCACACACTGATGGCAGAGGCTGCTGTAGAAAGCGACCATCAGTATTAACTAATAATAATAATCCCTTATATACACACATACACGTGGCTGCAGGAGCTGGGGATCGAACCCCGACCTGCCAGTTAAGTTTTTAGATTTTGAATTAATCTGTATTTTATTGTTTTCTGAATCGTTTTGTAACCTTTTTTCAGAAAAGTACTAAAAAAAAATGTTTTTCTTATTATTATTGAATATCGTTTTTTTATTGAACAACTTCATTTTTCATTCATAAATCTGAATCTTTTCCATGTGTTCAGATTTTTCAAATTACACTGGGATTGGTTTCATCCAGCAAACACGTGTTCTCATTTATTTGCATTAATCTATGATTTATAAAAAGTATCAGGAACAGACAAGTGTCATTAAATAATCATTTAGTAGAGCTCACATGCCAGCCCAGGTCAATTATACTGATGGGCGATGAGAAATTGGGCAAGTGCTGCAGACCAAATATTAAATACAGAGAAAAACAATTCAACATAAAAATATTTATAATGTGAAAACATAGAAATGTAATCCAAACCTGTGTCATCTTTATTTCAAAGTACTTGCTTGATTTAAAGATGTTGACTCAATGGACCCAAACATTTGTGCTCCAGCTCGGTCTGCTGAACATTTAATGAGCCAGAGAATTTCCAGTGAATGAAAGAGTAGCTTTTCTCTGCATATAGGTGAGCAGTGGTTTCTATCTGCTGGGACTAAGAACAGAGTTTGTCTGACCTTGTGATCAGTGATGAGACGCAGACGTGGACCCACGAGGAGAGTCGGTTGAAAAAAAACAATCTTTAAGAAAATCCAGGACTGCAGAGTCAAGTCTGTTTAATGTCAACAGAATTTGACATTTTGCATTTTGCATCCTTTTGTTCTTTGCAATCACTCAAAAAAAGGCTCGTAATCGTCTCTGGGTGTTCCCATCAAATCCCAAACACTGTCTTTGTTGATCCTACTCTTAATTGCACTGCGCAGTGTTAGATATAAAAGTCTGTTAAGATCCAGTGTAAACAGCATAAAGGTCCATGTCCACTCAAACAAATCCTGAGAAGGCACAGCAGCAGAGCAGCTGGGGCTCGTGTATTCCCCGTTGCATACCTCATTTCCATCCTGTGCACGGCTGCATGCAGACACGCGCTCCGGCTGTTTCACTCTGCTTGAAGATGTCAAACCTGCAGCCCGCTCCTCTCTGGTACGCTGCATTGTAAAAAGTGAAGCAGAGATATAACGAGCGCATGGTGTAACTGAAGTGTTGGTTTGTTGATTTCTGTGGTTTTGCTTCACATACAGGCTCTTAAAAAACAACTTTGTTCAGATTTTTCAGAAAAAGAACGTTTATTTGATTTGGGATGTTGAGCTTTGAAAATAAAAACTCCACCGACATTTTTCAGTCCGGGTTGATGATGGTTTGTTGGAATGATCTCAGCTGGTCAAACACCTTACAAGTTAGTAGAGCGTAAACTGAAATGATCTTCAAACCTGCGTACACATGGTGCAACTAAGTGATTTTCCAGTAATTGATTGGTTGTTTTTTCATACAGCTCAGTGTCGAGACTTTTTTTCGACACCGTTGTCGAGACTGTTTGGACGCAGCACAATTAAAGTGTAAGGTGGTGCCGTCTGACGGTCCCAGTTCAAGTTCATGGATGAGGCTCTGGCATTACGTCTGCATGGGGTTATTAATGTTCCTCCAACAGATATAAATGGTCGGTCTATTTGGGCAGTAAAAGTATTGACTTGTGGAGCTTGAAGCCAATTTTTTTTGTTTGATTATCTTGAAGGCTTTTCCAAGATTAAAGTTGGAGTTTGTCATAGTTCTGCTCTGATGACTTTTCTTCCTCATTTTAGACCTACTGCGTACAGTTTGACATTTAAAATAATCACAATAATACTAACAACTGCCAGATACAAATGTAGGGATTTATTGTTATGAAATGGTATATCATAATTTATGGCAGAGAGCATAATGTTAATGTTGTGTTAGGGTATCATGTAACTGTTACAGAGCACTGTACAAATATTTGAACACATTGTGCTTTCATGCTTTGGCAACTTGTTCTGAAAGTATTTAAACCAAAGACTCCCTGTGACTGGAAATGACTTCAAAGTAATCTCAGGACTAACAATACAGATATTTAAGATCACTGGCTTAGAAGCTGGGCACGCACACAGAGGTTTTTAGGATTGGTACTGAGGTTAAGGTAGTCGATGTCCAGGGGGTTCCGGGGGGGGCAAAGTGAGGGTCGCCAGGTGAGGGAGCAGAGGCAAGGTGGTGCCACTGGGCTGGTGAGAACGAGGGGACGATTGGTGGTCTGCAGTGGCTGAAACAGCAATCTGCCGATGAGTGGTTGGAAGTCATATGGTGCCTTCTCTAAAAGCTTTTGAGTTCTCGACTTGGGACATATTAGATGATGTTTTCAGAAATGGCGGATCCTACTGACTTCACATTAGCCACGTAAGGCCCCAAAAAAGTCATGGCCAGGGTTCATAACCTTTGTCTGCTTTTTTTTATATTTTTCACCGTGTGGCCTTTAAACACAAATAAATCATGTAGTGTTAGCATTTAGGAAGTCAGGAGGAGAACATCTTTCTGCATCCATGCTGCCATTGCCTAGCAACAGTGTTCCCATACAGATACCACTAGAAAGCCTTTCATTTACCTCTTAAACTTACTCGTATATTATTTCCATGCAGTTGAATCATTTCTCGTCACAAGGCAGAAGAAAGCAGGGACAGTTACTCAGCGTTGGTCTCCTTCACCATCAGACTTTACAATAAACTTTAAACCTCTGCTTCTGTGTTTCATTAGTTTCATTAGCTCTCGGACACAAAATTAAAAACAAACCCTAAAAAAACAACAACAAAAAAAAGGTTCCAAAACTGCCCAACAAATCAACAGTAATTGTCTCTCAGATGGTCCTCTTGGGTCGATATTTCTTGATCTCGACAGACTCCTTGAACTTTGTGCCAGTTTCCAAAAATAGGAAAGTTAAGAGTTTGGACTCAAATAATTTCAGGACGGCCTGAAGTCGAACACGTGCTTTTTATTAGACTTTGTCTGTTTTCTGTTAAATTGGATTTTGATTTTGTTCATTTTCTTCCACGTCATAGTGTTTGTTATATCTAATGTACTGCATGTTGTTTCATTCTTTATCTGATGTTACAGAGCTGCACAGTGTGTTTGCTTTTCCCTTTGAACGTTCAGTTCACTGGAGTGATTGATAGCAGTCTACTGATTTTAGGGGCAGCAGCCAGCAGAAATAATCACCCTTGTTGCCTATAGTGCAGTCCAATATATTATCAATGAAAAGATCCAATACAATAGGATACCATTTGATATTGATTAAATATGAAATGACACCATATGATGCATAATAAAACCCAACAATGACGTACGGCTCAACAGGATGTCGTGTGATGCACTACAAACTCAAACGGTCCTCACCTGCAGCACAAAAACCTTTGTGTCAATACGACATGACTGGACCTTATTGATTTTAATTTGAAGTTTTTTCTATTTTTATTATTAAGAAAAAGAGAGAGAGAGAAAAAATCTTACAAATAAAAAAAAACATATATACAAACAATGAAAGATTGAGGAAGTTTGCAGAAGAAAGGTCCTGGAGACTAGAGTCTTAATGACATTAACAGAACACATGGACACAGTGTATGCCAAGTCAGGTATAGGGTTAATAAAAAATATCATTAGGCTATCAGTACAGCTGTGGCTGCTGTCAGGCCCAGTGAACGAGCTACAGGTTTGTACATCCACAGAGATGAGGCGTGGGTATGAAGTGAGCAGAGAGGGGGAGGGGGTGGTGAAGAGACGTGAAACAAAGACAACAGTAATAAAGTGGGATTTATATGATATTTGTTATCAACAGGGTTGTACATTTGTGGCAACTCAAAACATTTAGTCAGCTGCAAGAAACAATAAATCTACAGTGGTCCTGAAGTGCAAAGCACAATAACAAATCACAAAACGACTTTAACTTGTAACATAAAAGGTATGTAACTGCGGTTGACAATACTTGTCACTGATTGGACGAAAGCAATGTCCGTCTTTTTAACAGGAAGTATTCACACACCTTTGGCGCTGCAGGCAGAGAAGAGTTAATGAAGGAAGTGAAGCAGGAGGATCGAAAATATCATTCGATTAAAACGACGGACAGTGTGTTTGTCAAGGAGAAAACTCCTTGACGACTGTCACTTATTTGTCATTGTGCTTTGCACCTGAGGGCCACCACAGTAAACCAGGATATTTATAGTTTAAATAAAGTTTAATCGAAAGAAAACAAATGTGGTTGACTGGTTTACTCCTTAAATATTACACACCAAGCAAAATAGCATAATCATTTATTTCACCCTCTTGCTGTTGAACAGAAACGATGGGATATGATAGAATGTGAAACAGAAAAGAGTTCAAAACAACGCAACATACAAACAAAAAAACAGAAAGCATTAATTGTTCAAAAAAAAAAAAAAGTTCACCAATATCAGACATGCTACATGTAATTTACTCCAAGCAGTCCAAACAAATTTTATAGGCTCTCAGTGTTCCCTCACATCGGGGTTTCCTCTCCTGTCAAAGACAAATGTTGTAAAACTAGGACTTTCTGAAACACTCAATTGGTTTCCATTTTACAAAGAGGAACGTTGGTTTATAGGGAGAACAACAAGACCAAAAGCTCTGCTTACCAGCTGGAGCTGTTAGTGTGATGTCTTCTTCTCTGGGGAAGAAGTCCGAGTATGCCTTGTCTCAAAGCAACACGCTGAGACCTCTGTGGAGTGTGAATTTAATTAACATTGACACATACTAGTTTAAGAACTTCATGTTCTTTTAAATTTTTCAAGAACAACTCAATAATGATTTGTCTGCCTGAAAAAACTTTGCCAGGCTTCGGTTTGAAATGAAGCAATTGCATTAAAAAAAATTAAAGTGGCCAAGGGCTTCAGTACATGCATCACATCACTTGCATTTATTCACATAGCTTACATCAGCTGAATTAAGTTACTGTTTGTAATAGTGTGTAACTGCACAAGGCCAATACTTATCAATAATCTTAACTTCAAATCAAGGTCAAAGAAA
The DNA here is from genome assembly GCF_947650265.1 of Symphodus melops. Lineage (NCBI taxonomy): Eukaryota > Metazoa > Chordata > Actinopteri > Labriformes > Labridae > Symphodus > Symphodus melops. Next base: position 4,238,878 of record NC_136691.1, read on the forward strand.
AAGACCTGAATATTTTACACTTCTTATTGTTCTACATAGTAAGCTATGTTACTGAAAAAGCACATCAATGTCCAAGAAAACATGGCTCATTTACACCTGTTTTTATGGGCCAAATAAATGAATAGTGGAAAGAGATGTGTTGACTGTCGTGGGATTTTTTTTTTTTTTTTTAAATGTACACAGTCAAGTCAACCAAGGCGAGCTACTGAAAACCTGCTCATGAGCGCCAGCTAGCTCACAAGCTACAGCTAGCTAATGTGCTACAGCTAGCTCCCGAGCTACAGCTAGCTCCTGTGCTACAGCTAGCTCCCGAGCTACCCTTTAGAGACCTCTGTCCTAGATAAAACGCTGTCTGTTTTTAGACCAAGTAGCTTATAAAAACTTAAATGTTGTTAAAAGGGGTTGGCGTTGACTTCTAGAAGCTGCAGTAATTATGACTGGAGAAAAGGAAAAGGATGAGGTCAGGTTGAGAAAAGAGAGGAAGTCTGTCCGTGGATGATTTAACGTCAGACTTTCATGAAGGAGACCCTTGTTGGAGTCATGTATGAAAAAATAAACTTAACCAAAGATTCTCTATAACACGAGACCCGGTAGTTCAGTGGTAGCGTCAGTCTTCTTTTAACCAGAGGGTTGAATGAATACTGATAGTGACTTTACACAGCAGCCTCTTCCATCACTGTGAATATGAAGGTATGACATGCGGTGTAAAAGCCCTCTGAGTAGCCAGAAGACAAGAAAAAGCGCAACTGAAGCTCAAGTCCCATTTACCATTTATGATATCTTACATTTGAGTGAGGAGATGGGCTTTCAAATTCATGTGACATGGATACAAGAAATAAATCAATCTCTTCATTCTAGTTTAGGAGCGATAAGAATAAGGGCATGGTTTGTAAATAAACCAAACCACAGTCTTTCCCTTAACATGTCTAAACTTTACATACCAACCTGCGAGTGTTTCAAACTTCTTCTTCTTCATCCTTACTCTCCAGTAGTTAGATGTTTTGCTTTGGGAGTCATTGGCAGTCAACCTGTTCTGTCTTTAAGGATGTGGTGAAAGAGAAGAACAACACGTATGTCCTTAACATGACCTCCTGTATAACCCAAACAAATCTTAACAGTGTGTTACTTTGCTAACAGTGCGGGAAAAGACTGCTCTCTGTGTTTGAAAATGAAGGAAATATAATGTGTGAGGTGTTCACTGAGTTAAAAGTGTCTTAACTGAGTTTGTGTGTATGACGTCTGAACATTATGACCTGTGTGAGTGACCCCCATGTACTTAATCTTGTGTTAAACTACAAGCAGCTTCAGTGAACCTGTTCCCTGTCCCCGGCTGCAGTCGCATTATTTTGGACTGAACACGAGGGAAACGTGACGCATGAGTGAGCCATAAAAAGAAACGCTGAACCATGACTGCTGATGTTGAAGTCCAGATGTGTTTTCTTTTTCAGGCCTTTCAAAATAAAGTAGCTGCACCGTTGATCATCATACACACTGATGAAGAGAACGAGAGAGTCTTTTTTTTTTCATTCACATTTTGTCGTAGACACGGCTTCTCTCCGAGTGAAATAGGAAAAGGAATTTCCTTAATTATCCCAGCTCAGGGATCACTTTTCAAACTCCTGTTTTTGTCCCACTCAGGGTTGTTGTTTCAGGTTGATTCTCTTAATGAAGTCTCTCTGAACATGAAAATGTTCATACACTCTCAACTGTGTGTCTTGAGTTATTAATTTGCGCCCGCAGCAGCCGAGTGTTTTACAACCTTTTTTTGCCCCTGTTTTTATTTCTGTCCAATCTTATTTAGAAAGACTGAATGTCAATTGTTTTATTAAAATGTTGACTTTGAGTATTTATTTCCTTTCTTTACAGGTACCGGTCTGATCTGGATGGACGACGTGGCGTGTACAGGGACTGAAGACACCATCCATCAGTGTAAATTTCCTGGCTGGGGCAAAACAAACTGCGGCCACGTGGAGGATGCCGGTGTGACCTGCACCATCTGAACCTTTTATACACCTGACTCTGATGCAACTGTGGATTAACGCCTTTATCTGTGCCTTTATATAAACTCTTAAGAAGCAACAAGTTGCACAACAATGTACCATTGGCGAGGGGTTTCCTTAAAGCAGAATGTGTTTTGATTTTCTCTGAAAGAAAGTGCCTCCTTCCTGGAGAACCCTCCATGATGTGCATGACGGATATCTGCAACTTTTTGTCACTTTAGCTTTTTTTTTTTTTTTTTTTTTGTCCTGACTGAACATGTGATTATCTTAGCTGCAAGACTGAATCGGGAGAGCAAAGAATATGCACATATTTTCAAACGTTGCGCTTCTTTTACATGTGAGCTGTTTTGTGGGGATGATCGATGACAGGAGTTTGCATCGGGACAGCATCTTAAGACTGAACAATGAAGATCAAGGGTCAGCCAGGGGCTCACACTCCACGACAAGCTCTCAGAGGCTCATCCAGGGTTCGCTGTTTTAACCCTTTAGCGTAAGAAAGCAACTTTATCATTCCAGAGACTTCCTTCATCAGTTGTCAATTCACAAGAGGCTGAGACGCTGAAATGGCACATAGAAAAAAAAAACCTGACAAATCTCTTGATAGAAAATGTGTTCCTTACAGTATTAAGCCTAGTTTATGCTTCCGCGTCGAGTTGACGTCGTAGACCCGGCGCCATCGTTGAGCATTTGTAGTTCTGCGTCGCTTGGGGGAGTGGCTGTGGCTGTGTCTTTGTGTGGTTCTTCTACCTCTTAATGCATTCGCCGACCTCCAGCCCCATGTTTTTTGATATTTCCCTCCAGGAATTATTTGCCATTTGGCAGTCTTTACAGTGTTTTTATGATGAGTTGGAGAGATGGTCGTATCCTCTGACTTCTTCGATTATTCGTGTTGTTGCGTTGTGAACGGAAAGCAACTCCTGGAAATGACGTTCTGAGCGGACCAATCACAGTCCTTGCTGTTCACGTCGACAAAGGATTTTTTGGAGGTGTGCATAGGGGTCCACATCAACATGACATGGAAGCATAAACTAGGCTTTACATAGAAATGGCTTTTAAGTGATGCTTAATATACACAGTACTGCTTTATTTTATATTATACAGCTCTGCATAGTTAGCAAACATTTGATGATTCACAGATCTAACAGAGTTAAACTAGAGATCATGTAGGGTAAAGTTTCTTCAGCTGTCAACGAGCTCTGTGGGGTTTCATGTAAACAAACAAAAGCTCTTTTTATAATCAGTGTTACTAACCGATCGTCATGTGTGTCCCTGGTGTTGGACAGACATGTCGGGTACATATCCATTAGTTTTGTTTTAACTGCACATCCACAGGCGTGATCTTCTTCTGTCTCCATTTTTCTTTGGCAGTTTCTTCATTCTTCACACATCGTGCTGCCAACTTTTTGACGAGCCTTAAAGTGTCAATACAAATCAAAAAGGGCGTCAATGTTTGTGTGCTCCAGTGTGCTACAGTACCAGTATTCAAAAACTCACACTAGATGTTTTTCATGTTGTCTTTTAATCATTTTTACATTTTACACACAGATAATTATGCAAACAGGTTTGTTTATGTGTTTTACTCTTCCGGCTTACAAATGACGCTTTCATCAGCTCGATCTCTGGCCGCAACATGACAGTGAAGGAAGGTTGAGATAAAATGAAGGACAAACAAAAAGTGGAGCTGCCAAAAAGTGGAGCTGGTTTAGCTCAGTGGTTAAATTATGGACTAATATAGACTAATATGCTTGAATGGCCCTGGATTGGTGTCCCATCCTCAGTCTTTTAATGCATGTCTCCTCCCCCACTCTCTCATCACTGTTTAGGTCTCTATCCACACTCCTATCCTCTCAATAAAGGCATACAAATAACCTCAGAAAAGTTTCTGAAAAGCAGATGAATAAAGTCAAATATCTTTTTTTTTAGTTAGTTGGTGGGGACCAAAACAGAGCTAAAAGGAGAGTTGAGATCAGGTGGACAGTCTTAGCCACAACAGTTTTTAAGAGTTTTATGTACTGTTTATATATGCTGAGCTGTTTTTTAGCTTATTAAGAAGAAATTCCTATCAACTAATTCTGCTTGTTACTGCATTTTTAACCTCAACATCTGGATGCCTTTTTAAGCTGCTGATCAACAAACGTGCCTTCCAGTTTTGATTTGAAAATTAAAAACATGCAACTTATCCCTCACTGCAGTTTACAGACAAAGCAATCATGAAGGAGAACAGATGAGTATAAACAGATGGATGCATGGACGCCGGCCCTGCCCAGCACGATTTACAGCCGAGGGTTTTCTGCCAAAAAGCTGGATTGTTCTAGCGTCGATGAGGATGTGTATGCACACACACAAATACAAGTGAATCCAACCATAACAGACGAGAGTTTTATGCCTCTCTCAGTGGGGTTTAATCTTTACTGCTGCCCTCAAATAAAATAAAAGAGATGGTACCTCCCAAGTGTTCAGTTCTTCTTCCAAGCCAGCGTTGAGCTAGAGGTTTGATTCAGATGTAAGCAGGAAACTGTCTCTTTACCCAGTCATGTTTTATATTTGAACTGGGAAAACATCTTTAGCGCTCCTTTAAAACAGCCAAACTATTACAAAAAAGTTCCCCGAAAGAGCTGGAGTTGAATCCTAGTTGAATTATATTCTGCAGTGAAATGTATCCTTCTACATATCAAGAACAGCCTGGCCCACTTTCTTCACATGAAACTTTAAATATCAATGGTTATGAATTTGACTTTTTAAAAGGCAAATGACTTTCCCTACATCGTGTTCAAGTGCCTCAATGTTTGTCCAGCGTTTGTGTTGGAAACCACAACTTCACCAGACAAACTCAAAACGGGAACATGGACAATGAGGTGAGAAACCAGACTCTACTGACTGATGTGTCTCAAAAAAATGCAAGAGCAATAAAAGAATAACTTGTTTCCCAAAGCCTGGTTGGATAAACTCACACACATCACACATCGTGCTGCCAGTTTGCAAAAAGAAGTATGCCTTCTGTGGCCAGCAGGGGGCGACACCCCCAGATTCAGAAAGAGATCTGTTGCACAGAAGGCTTTAGTTAAATGACCCAGTTTCTCATTTGATTTATTACCTCCTGAAACTTTGTTCTGACGGTCTCAGTCCCTATTTTCAAGTTTCCTTTAACACTTCAAAGTGTATAGTCATTTTCAGGACATCAGGTCTAAAAAGTGAATATTTAGTGTGATACACAGCAGACTGAAATATCATTATTAAAGCTCCTGTGAAGAGTATTATACTGCTTATTACACAAACTGAAATGATTATTATTGCCTCTGTGTCACATATCAAATCAAACAAAGGGTAAAGTTTGATTATTTCTACTTAGTTGTTTTAATGACTACATTGTATATGCTGCTGGAACCTAAATTTCCTTGAGGGAGTCATCCCAAAAGGATCAATAAAGTTCAGTCTAAGTCTAATGCCTCAAGTAGCTGCTGCAGGGTATGTGTCAGACAAGATGCTGCAGAATAAATCTTTGTTTACATTTTCCAAGACAAAGAGTCACAGAGAGTTTGTTTGTTAAAAGACAGCAGACTGAGATGTTTCCTCAGAAAACACTGCTTTAGCATGTACAGGAGAAAGTCAAAGCAATAAGAGGTATTGATTGGTCCACAGGGGGCGCCAAAAATTGACCCAAAAAAAGTTTCTCGCAGGAGATTTTAGGACAATAGTTTTTAAGACAAAAAGAATCATGCTGAGTGTGATCGTGCAAATAAAATTTCAAAATAGTGTGTTCATGACTGGCTGTGAAACTGTTGACCAATATCTGCTTTGTTTATTGCATTCATCTGACTTTCAGACTGAGCTTCATCAGCTATGTCCTCATGTGGCATCCCATTATTTAAAACAAAGAAAGTTGTGGACAAGTAACGTTTTTTAAATTGAACCCATGCAGTTGAGGCAAAGCCTCTTTCAAAACTCCAATCGGACACATAAGTGATTGTAAATCTGTTTACTTCTCTGATAAATTTGGAAGAAAAAAACAACACTTTTTCTGCATTTGTAACCTCAACATCTGGATGCCTTTTAACAAACAACAAACACGTGCCTTAAAGTTTTCAATTAAAAATGAACAAAAACATGCAACTGACAAATGATTTCAAACAACGTTATCATCAGTCACTGCAGTCGACAGACGATTCATTCATGAAGGAGAACAGATCACGATAAACAAATGGATGCATGGATATTTCTCTCAGTAAAATAATGTTCTGTTTGAGAATGTTTTATTTTACAGAATTAAAAAAACCTCAAGCCTGCCTTTCATATTCAATAAAACAATCACAAGCCATCACAACTATGAGGTGTCAGGTAGTGTCCTCATCTTCTTCTTCTTCTTTTTGTTTTTTACTTGTCTCCCACTGAGGTCTGAACACGTTTACAATGTTCTTTTTTAACTTAAAGCAATAACAAAAATATTCTCTGGTTCTTTGGCGTCACTTTCTCTTTTTGAAGGTTATCGCAGTGAGCTTTGGATTTGCCTCTGGATTTGTCTCTTTTTTATGAATTTTGTTCCTTTGTCTCTTTTAAAAGGCACTTCTTTAACAGAAAAAGTCTAGATAATTTTGAGGACTTGCGAAAAACAACAGTTTGCCAAGAAGGATCGAGATTGCTTTACCGCCCGTTTTAAAGCGAGATCCTAATATAGGATGATGCCCTGGAGAAGAAGGTAGCTTTAAAGCCTACATGTACAAACGAACAGGATGCTTAACTCCAATTAAAACAGTGCTGTTCCTTTTGCCATGAGGCATGTGATTGAAAACACCAGTAATGTGAGTAACGATTCAATAACACAGAACATCTAGCCACTAATGAAATAAGTAAAATGATTAAACACTGACAGAGAGCTGGCACCATTATTTAACGTACAGATGTAACTCGCAATCTTACAACTGCAGATCTCAGTGACATCCGACAGCCCTTACACTGGGCTACAGATCAATGTACACAATTAAATCAGCAGTAATAATCATTTTATGTTTAAGATTAGATAATAATTTATTCATCTCACAAACACAGAAACTTACAATTTTTAAGTCTCCTCCAGTTCCTTTGTCTGTTCATGCTATGTCTGTTTTGACTGATGTTTCTTGAACCTTCCAGATATCCAAAGAAGCTTTTGTGATGTGATTTCCTTGTCTCCTCTTGGGGAACATCAGATCAGCGTTAAAGCTTCATGGGGTCAAATAACTCAAATACTTTACCATATAAAGGGACTTTTCCTGAAGCAACCCAAACCAAGTGCACTTAACCACTCAAATGAATCCAGTTCTTCCAGTATTGATTTAAAGGTTGTTTTTCATGTAGACCTGCTTGTGAGATTCTGTGTTGACATTTGTGTGAACATGCGTCTGTTTTTTTTTATTATAGTGTGCAGGTCATAACACATAAGAGCTTTAGAGTTAGGATCATAAATCAAAAATAAGAAAAGACGAGATGCACTGCTTCACATTTCCTTCAAGAAAACACACCTCGTACTTCATGTTCCGTTGATTTGCACCACTAAATGCTGTATATGCACTGCTGAAATAATAAAGTGTAGATTGTGTTTTCACAGGTGAACTTCGTTTTTCCTGATAACCTAGCGGTGAAACTCTTAAGATGTCATCAGGTGAAGAGGGAATGGAGGAAGTTGGCTTGGACGTGTGTGTGTGTGTGTGTGTGTGTGTGTGTGTGTGTGTGTGTGTGTGTGTGTGTGTGTGTGTGGAGGGGGGAGGGGAGAAGTAAAGGGAGAGAGTAGCACTTATGATCAAAAGCACTGCAGCATGTGGATGTGTACACAGTATATGCACCTTGACTGTCAGCTCTGCACGTAATTACATGTATGAATGTTTCCACATGTGAGGCGGATGTAGAATGACTGACCTCACTCACACATGGCCGACAGTCAGAACAAAGTCTGTCAAGCTGGTCCGACCTGGGTCAGCGTGGTTTTACTTATGCTCCAGGAGGAACTTTTTATGGCCTTTTTATTGGATACACTAAACTGTCAATCAATCAATCAATCAATCTTTATTTGTGTGGCACCAATTCAGAACAAATGTTATCTCGAGAAACTCTACAGAAGAGCAGCTGCTGTGTTACAAAGACCCAACGTTAAGCCATCATGAGCACAGCATTAAGCAGGAGAAGTTACAGTTGCAAGAAAAAAAAAAAAGTCTATGCCATGTAAAGTGATAGTGGCGATTCTAGGGCCAAAGTGAACCACCAACCTTTCAACTGAGACACAACCAACTCTTCCACTGAGCCACAGCTGCTAAACTTTTTTGAGCCACTTGGATTAAATCCACTACTGCAGATCATGTTTCTTATTTGTCTGTTTTTGGTCGTTATCTCTTGATGTAAAAAATCTGGTTTATTAACTTCCAAAAGCTGAACTATTCTTCAACACCAGCAGAGAAAATAAAGATCTGTGAAACTTCACTCACAATACAAGCAGACATTTTCTCCACGAGGCCCTCGAGGAGCCACATCCACTGAATGAAACATTTATGCCAAAAACTTGGCCCACTTTTTTCATTCGCCCACAACAAACATGTATGAGAAAGACAATAGATGATGTAACTTCCCGATAAGTATCAGCTCCATATGAAGGCAGCTGTCTCTCTTCATGGCATCGTTTG
>NC_136691.1:4252524-4342212 GCF_947650265.1 Symphodus melops
GAAAGAAGAATGCGAGCACATCAAACGGGGAGCACACAGTTTCAGCCCAAGTTAGTGAAAATGAAACGGATTTATATGAATTATTAAGTGAAACAATTCATCTATGTGTAACTACGTCGAGGCTGACGAGGAAGTGTGGGAGTGATTCTCTGTGTTTCTCCCCCCGTTGACCGTAGCGTCCTGAGGAAGAGAAAATGTTTACTAAAGATGTGTTCAGGTTTAATTTAAAACCTTTCTATCACAGCAGCACAAACAGGGACAGCCTTATGCTTATCCGTATCTTTGACGTAACATCCGGTGTTTCCACGGCAACAATAAACATGTCTCATGAAACCCTTATTGGACAACACTACACCTGTTACAACTTCATATTGAAGGATTTCTCTGGCTTTAAAAACTGTTGTGAGTATTTGAGGGAATGTTCCTCAAAAACAAAAACACAGTTTTAGTCTCTTTTTATTTTTTAGGTAATTTCGATATTCCAACGTAAAATTCGACATATTATGGCTTTAATTGAAAAACAGGTCAGTGATGAATATGAATCATTAGCTTTCATTTCCCTCTGTACAGCCACACAGATTTAAAATGAAGAACATAAAAAGGGAAGGTTTCCTCCCTTCAGTCAGGCCTTTTAGTTTGTTTCTTGTCTTTTGACTTAAGAAGGATAAGTGAGTGATTCATGTTCTCAGTCTGATTTTAATCAAAACGTGCATGGGAGAAAGCAGATTCCCGAGATCTCTGGTAGAAGTTTCCTAAATCCCTTTCGCCTCCCTTTAACGTCAGCCATCTTCTAATTAAATTTGAAAAACAGATTTGGGTTTAAGCGAAAAAGTAAACACAGACGGACTCAGTTAGGCTATGCCTTTCAGGAATGTTCTTGTGTTTGTTTGTTTCTCGACAGTATCTCCACAGCGAGAAGAAGCTGCTGCACGGCGACATGAAGTCCTGCAACGTCGTCATCAAGGGCGACTTCGACAGCGTGAAAATCTGCGACGTGGGCGTGTCTCTGCAGCTGGACGAGAACATGAGAGGTAATAACTGGTGGATAAATTCATATTCCAACAGATGTTTTTTTAACAAAATATACAGATGTGAGCGCTGGATGGGGAACAAGGATCCTACAGAGAACGTATGGAACGAAACATTTCCCTCTGCTCAAAAAAATAAACATTTTCAAAGGAGTCACCTGTGCAGGAAGGTGAAACACTTTATTTATTTACTTATTTTTTTCCAAATGCACAGTAAATAATAAAACTATCATTTTAAAATATCATGATATCCTGCTGCATAAATCAGATGTTTGGACGCACATTAGTAACAGTATAATCAATACGAGGTTCTAGGTGGCCAGGCCTTTGATTTTTGAAGCGATTTTTATGATGTGGGTGAATTTATTTTGTTCCTGACACTTTGAAGAAACGGGGCGAGCAGTAGACGAGGAGGAGGAAGATGCTTTTAAAGAGAAGTCGAGGCAGAGCGGGCTTTGAGTTTGCGATCACAGCTCAGCGTTTATTGTCCAGGGTGAGTCCGAGATATCTGAAGGAGCTGACCACTTCCACACTGTCATAGTTATGGACTGGATGTGTGCAGCTCGGGTTAGTGACGAGCACTTCTTTAGGTTTAATGGCTAAGTAAGATGTACGTCCACTGAGTGTAAAAGAAGAGATTTGATAGGTTGTTTTTGGAGTGTATGAATATATAACAGGCTTCAGATCTGTGTTCATACCATCAGCTCTTTGTGGGTTTTGGCCTTTAGGTGGGATTTATTGATGTTAATAAAGACAAACAACTGTTTACAACATGTGATTAGCTGCGTTTCTGTTCCCAGGCTTGTAAACCAGGTGGATACGTTCAGACTGCAGGCTGCAGGCACCTCGTGTGACCCTGAGCTTTTCTTTTTTTTTCCAGAACAGTCTGTAACAGGGGGCTAAGTGTTTTTGTAACTCGAGCTTTTCTATTTTATTAAACTGTTACGTGACTCTTAATACGGATAAGCAGACAAATACCGTGACTTTTTAAGACAAGAAAGCGAACAAATAAATGTCAGATCAGAGTATGAAGTCATGTGACTGTGAAAGAGCCAGAAGATAAAGACTTACAAACATTTTGTCAGCTGATTCAAACTGCTGACTTTTGGATTTTGCTTTGTTGTGAAGAACATGAGCTTCATTTTTCAGCATCTCATAACTGTTTTTTCTTTCTTTCTTTTCTTTCACGGTATTTGAGTTTTATTAAAAGTTAATTCCTTCCGTCTATCTCCCAGTAGCCGATCCAAAGGCGGAGTACATCGGCACCGAGCCGTGGAAACCAAAGGAAGCTCTGAATGAAGAGGGAGAGATCACTGACAAGGCGGATATCTTCGCCTTCGGTCTGACTCTGTGGGAGATGATGACGCTGGCCATGCCTCACCTGGAGATGCTGGAGGACGATGGCGAGGAGGAGAACGAAGGTGCGAACAATACATTTGCACCTTGCATACAAAAAACCCCCAGTTCTAATCTACTCTTCAAATTACTGATCATGTTCTGTTCTTCTTAAATATTGATTTGATCGTTAGAAGTGTTCAGGTAGTCTGTACAGTAGGTAGCTCTGAAGCAGATGAATGATTTGATATTTTAGATCAGCCACTCCCAACTGCGGTCTTTGCAGTTCATATTCAAACTCCACTCTGATCTGTCTTTTGTTTTTCTCGTGTGACTGTAGCACGCTTCCAGAGGGCTGGGAGTATTTCCCAACATATTGAATTTCCTGTTTTGTTTGAAGACCTAATAGAATACAGTCAAAGTTAATCATCCTAAAACGTACACTTACTTATTTTCAAACCCAAAAAATGAGTCATGATAGTGAATAGAGTAAACCTCAGATGCTTCATGCAGTACTTTTTAGGGCCCACCAGGGGGCTGCACACATAAATCATAAAAATGCCAAAACGTAAAGTTATTCCGATTTTTAGACATTTCTCGTCAAGTTTAACTTGACTTTTCTGAACTCTTTTCGTGGTATTAAAATCCGAGACTAAGACTTCCTGCTGTCACTAACGTATCCACGCCTTTCTTCCAACGACTCGCAGCTTCGTTCAGAGATGCATCACTGACTTGTTAATATTTTGGGTTTGTCTCGTAGATGACTCCATCGAGGACAGTTTCGATGAGGACGAGTACTACGAGAGGTTGGGGACGAGGCCGACGCTGGATGTGGAGGCTCTGGGCAGCTCGTACCGGAGGATGGTGGAGCTGTTTTATCTGTGCACGGAGGAAGACCCAAAGAAGAGACCCTCCGCTGCACAGGTGGTCCAGGCTCTAGAGAGCAACGCCCCGCTGGAGAAAACACCAAGTGAGGTGATCGTTATCGACTGATAAACACCACTCTGTATGTTAAGGGCCCAGACGACTTTTTTTCTTCAGAGTAAAGAGACCCAACCTGCAGCACCATGAAACTTAAACATTAAACTCCATCCTCAATGTAGAGACATAGTTACTGTTGTGATCATTAGCAACCCAATTAGGATGGGCAACATTGTTTTTTTCCAACTTTTGCAATTATTTGTACGTTTACTTTTTTTTGTTTTGTATGTCGACTTTTAAAGCTTTCTTTACTGTGTTTGTGTTCCTGCACTTCTCTAAACATTCATATTTCTTGAACAAGCTCTTGTGGTTTCTTTTGTGATCCCCTTCTTTAATATTTTGCAGATCGTTCATCTTTTTTTTTTATAGTTGTTGGTAAAGTGGTGTATCAGTGCAGAAACCTGCTGTTTAAGCAAAGTTAATCAGTTCTTAATTGTAAAATGAAGAATTTGAAAAATAAGAAAATCATGATGACTGTATTTGTGTCCCTCGTTGGGAGCATATGTTGCTCTACACCAAAATACCTCCTGGCACAAATTCAGTAGAAATGAAATCAGATCATAAGATAGAGAAAGAGGACCGGAAATTATATGGAAATAAATATATTAAAAAATCATATTCAAAGGCACAGCACATCTATCCTAAGTAACCAGTTAGTGTGAAGTCTTTTGAAATATTCACAGGAATCATGTTTCAAACTGTAAAACATTTATTCACAGAGTCAACTGTCCATAAACGATGAAGGCGTGCTCCTCAAAGACGAGCTGAGCATTTAAATAAAAAGTACAAAAAACGATTTAAAAAAAAAAAAAGTGAAATCTTATCACTGCAGAATATAAACATCTGGATAGAAAAGCCTTAATGAAGCAGTGTATAAATACTGAGACATGAACCTTTAAAATCTCTACACCTGATCCTGAACACAAAGCAGAAACAGTCACACGGACGATGTCAACATGAACATCTCCACGTGGAAGACAACTGAACGACTGTCTGAAGGATCCCTTAACGCGACGGATCTTTTAACCACTTCTCAAACTTTAGGCGATGAAGTTGTAGACGAGGAAGGTCGGCGTGTTGCTGTACTTGGTGGCGAACACTTTTCCGTCCGGTGTCGGGTCAGAGAAGGCGATCTCTTCCTTGGCAAGATGGCTGCCGTACATGAAGCTGCTCCTAGAACACAACCAAAATATAAAAAGTGAGGAAACTAAAGATTAAAATGATTCTTTTAGATTGAAGCTGCATTGATTAGTGGACATGCAGTTCTTCCAACAAAAAACATTAAACAGCTAAAGATTTGCCGTTTGTGTTGCATTTATGGACGTTGCTGGAGAGCTTTACATATAAAAAGGTGTTTTGCATTTTCAATTGCAAAATTTAGCACAAAAAGGAAAGAAAGTGGGGCACTGCTGGCCTCGTGGTTAGGTAACACACTATAGTCCTACAAGTGGGAAGTCTGGGTTCAAGTCCAACCTTTCCCGGATCTGTTTATTTTTAAAGTAAATAAAGGATATTAAGCATTGAAAACATGTTACATTCTGTGAGACATCAACAAAGGTCTCGACACCAGAGAGGCTGGACGGAGAACGCTTACTCATTCCTCAAGCAAAAAGTACGATGAGTTCTTACCTGACGACGTCCAGCATGCGGGTGGCGATGCCCTTTCGTCTCGCCAGGCTGAACACCCAGATCCGACTGATCCCACACAGAGCTTGTTCTGGAACGGTGGAGCAGCACCAGGCTCTGTGTCGCTCCATGAAGTCGTCCTTCGTCATGTCTTTGCGTTTATCCGGCTGCTCGAGGACCCTGTACGCCTGAAGGGACCAAAACAAACACGAGTCACTGATGACGCCCGTTCAATGTTTAGGATCTTTTCCCCCCACATGATCGGCATGCATATACACAGAATGTTTTTTTTTTTTTTCTTCTAATCAAAGTGTGCTAACATTAGCCTGCTAACACAACAATACAGGATAGGAAGCAAGGGACAATTTTGTCTGCAGCTGCATTGAATGGTGCTTCATTACAGTGTTAGACTCCTTCCTGTGAACATGAGGAGAGGGGGGGTTGGTTTTGGTTTTAAGCTAGTGCTCAAGGTCGACAACTACAGGGTCAAAACGTCGCTTATTCGTCTTTTAATCGATCTTGTGTAGACTAAAACCCCTGATGACTTTGTGTCCTTTAAGGACTACAAATATCTGTTTGGAAAACAAACGAGGGAGACATTTGTGCTGCACAATGTGTCGTCCTCATTCTGAAACCCTGGTCACGAGAGCTTCAAAGTTTGACGCGTTATAGATTGTTTTAAGGGGTCAGAGGTCAAAGAGTGTCTTCACGGTTTGATACCCAGAGTGTAAAAACTCCACAGCTCGGAGCCTACCTGACGTATGGGTTCAGCGACCAGACAGCCCACCACCATGCGCTCCGTGTTGATGAACAGGTAGGTCTTGGCCTGTGTGGGTCTGCTCAGAGTCATCTGCTGGAAACCCAACTCGCTGTCTGCAACTCGCCGCACATCCTCAGCCTGAATTAAAGAAAAAACGCACCAAAGCACACATCATGAGAAAGACAGCAGGGAAAAAAAAAAAAAAAAAAGATTCAAATGACTCAAAACACTTTGTGGGAAACTGGCTACAAGCGCAGCCCATCACCTTTTTCACGGCGTATTTGGGATCATCTGGCATCACGAGGAGGATTTTTCCGTCCCAGAACTCGGCCACCACCCGCTCCTTCTTCCAGCCCTGGAAGCACAACAGAGAGAAGAGGCTGCGGTCACACGCCAACTACTAAGAGCAAACTCACCTCCCTGTGAAACAGAGCCCAGCTGGTAGCCATGGTAACAGATCGCTCGAAAAACACCAGAGCAGCACAAATAAAAACAACTTCATTACTTCAGAAGCAAAAGGAAACAGATGGAGAGGACAGCGGACACAACTAACTCGTACATGTACATACTTTAAACACTTTGGATGTCAAACACTAAATCTGAACTCTCACATTAACCTGCTTGTCACTCCTGTTTGTTTGTTCAGTGAAATCACAGGACGAGTTAAAGTGACAAAGATCACTTTCATGGATTTATCTTCTGTGCACGTCGACATGTCAGGAGAGCTCAGAGAGATTCGAAGGGGAAAGTCTCACCACGAATTTGATGGAGTCGAGGAAGCGCTGGTGGAACTGGGTGTGCTGGAAATTGTCCTCTGGGTTGTCTGCGCTGTACACCATCCCACATGAGCTGCAGGTCGTCGCTCCAAACTGCTTCTGGCCTGCGTCCTAAAGAGGAGCGATTCATTCAACACACACGGAAAACAATACAGAAATGTCCAATCAACTAAAACGATGATTCACTTAGAATAAAAACAAACAGTGAATCATCTTTAGTCTCCGTGCTGGTGAGTTGTAAATGTACCAGTTTTATTTTTAAACACCTGCATCTGGCTTTACTAGAAATTTATTCTGGTTCTGCAGGGTTTTACAAAGACAGTCATAATGCACACACTCAAGCATAATATAACCTTATTAACGTACAATGATGAGCTGGTCGTCATCCTGCTTCTCCTTCCTCCGGCGAGCAGGTCTCTCTTTAACTGACGGCGTTGTCTGCAGTGTCATTAAGGGACCAGAGGGGGTGCTGCAGGACACGGGTGCCCGTAGCGCTGCGGCCCTAGAGGACAACGAGAAATGATCTTTTATAGAACGAATGCAAAAACTGAAACGTCGGGTTTGATTCCTTCCTTTCCACCCATGAATAAAAAGAATGATTTGCTTTTGTTGACCCGTGCCTGATTGCAGGAAAAACTAACAGAGCACAAGGAAAACTGTTGTTTTTTTTTTTGAAAGTCTGATTCCTGGTATTTTCTGGAAATATTATGCTACTGTTAAGTAGAAAAAACAAACGCGTCTTTCCACCATCTGCTGACGGCAGACTGTGAGACTGTTACTTCTTCATATACTGGGAACACAGAGCTGAACATCCTGTATTGATGAGACCGACTCACCTCTTGGAGCTGGAGCCAAAGATGGGATACACTTGTGCCGATTCTGTGGAGAAAACAAAAAAAAGTCTTAAAGCTTAAAAAAGGAACCAAAATGATCATTCACGTCATCACAGTGAGGGAGGAGGACCGGATCATTCTGCCTCTTAAATCTAAATTAGCACATGTGTTTTCTCTCCTTCACAGGTTAAGTACATTTTTGTTATATAAGCATGAGTCTAATGCTAACTGCACAGGTTTAATCTGTACTTATATTTACTCTTAGTCACATAGGGGGCTGCTAAATCTTGTTTGGGGCTTATTGTATACAGAAGGGAGGGGGGGACAGCGGTTGTGTATTGTAACTAATGTCTTGTGTCCTGCTACTGGATGCCTTGAATTTCCCTTTGGATCAATAAAGTGTCTGTCTGTCTGTCTGTCTAAAGCACGGCCATGCTAAATCAACTGTTCAGCTTAGCAGCTCAAATGTTAGTATACATACCTTTAGGTGGGCTGGCAGCACAAGGGCTGATAGAGCCGCTGTCGACCTAGAAGGACAGTTCATTGAACAATAATCTTACTGTGATGAAGCCAAGTACACTGAGCACGTTTTTAATCTTTGAAGGAGCTCAGATAAGTAGAGTCAACATGTGTGTGTGTGTGCTCCTGCTCTACCTCAGGAGTGGAGGAAGGACTCGCTGTCGGGGTCAACACAACGGACATCTCCTTAGTCAGCGTTTTGAGAAATCTGCAGGAAGAAGATGAAGCTCATCAACCACTGACATCTATTCAGAAACCATTCCATCGGTGTGGATTATTTGGGGGAAGCTGATCATCTTCGGTAAAGCACCTCGACGGCTCGTCGTTTGTCGAGTCCATCCAGTCAGTCGGATCAAATCTGGATCTCTGCTTGGCGGTCGGCCGGTTCTTTTCTGTCTCACCTGGCTGGACAGCAGCCTGCAGGCGAGCAATCCCAACAATAAGTTCATCTTCGCGTGAAAAGCGACTTCATTTAAAATAATCTGTCAAACAGCTAAAAGAGCAACAGACAAAGCTCAAATTCAAACCTGAAGGTCCAATATGACTCATTTTAAAAATCAATAAATAAATATGTTCCACTGAGGAATCCTTTAATCTAGATATTTCTACCAAATCTGGAGAAATCCCTTCAAGGCTTCCCTCTAATAAGAACTCTATGTACCCTGCAAAGACGAACAGTTCCTTTGGAAAACATGCTACAGACTTCGTGTCCCTCACCTCTGCAGGAAGTTTCTGCTGTTGGTTTGTCGTCGCTGCAGGCTGCTGAAGCTGCGGCTTCTCACTCTTTTTCATCTGTGACGGGACAGCTTTGCTTTTCATCGGGACTGGCGCGGACCTGTTGGAAGACTTGGGTGCAGATTTCTTGTACATGGACGTGGGTTTCTTCCCTGTACCGAAGAAAGCGGCTCCAACGAAGATCTTGGGTTTGGGCTTCGGCTTCAGGCTGCTGAAAGTGATGGTGATGGACTTCTTGGACTCTGGGGGCTTCGTGCTGCTGGCTGGAACAGCAGTGGTTGTTGTTGTTGATGCTGCTGCTGCTGGTTTAGCAGGGATGCTGTTGAATGAAATCATGAAACAACTGTAAAGAACAAAACAACCCAAAAACTCTAATCTGTGGTTTGAAAAAGCCGCTGTGATTGGACGGTGACTCCAGTAAAACAAACCTGCTGCTAACCGCAGGCAGCTTGATTGCCTTCGTAGTCGTCGCATAGCCTTTCACGCCCTTCTTCCCTGCAGCCATCTTTCTCGGCTTGCTGCCTCCTTTGACATTCTTCGTCCTCTTCTTTTTCTCCTGAGATGGAGGAGAAGGAGGCGTCAGAGGAGGAGGAGAAGGCAGAGACTCCTTAACGGCCTTCCTCTCCAGCGGAGTGAGGTAGAGTGACTTCTGCTTGCCGTAAAAGGAGCTCGTCACCACAGATTTCTTAAACGGGGATTTGCGGGGTGACTTGGCGGGAGAGCCTGGAAAAGAAAAGAAAAGGAAATGAAGAGAGACATTTTCAACACGCCACGAATGCATCTATTAAAGGTCGAGCGAATCCTTTTGAGCAAAATTCAAAATGACAACCGCCTACCTGCTGCTCTACGTGGGGACTTCTGTGGCGAAGCACAGTTCTCCTTGTTCAGACGCCTGGCGGGCTTCTTCCTGGGGGATCTCTCCTCCCTCTGACCTTTCTCTGGTGGATGACTGAGAATGGAGTTCAAAGGTTAAGTTTCCCCCAGGTGAACTCTTAAAGTTTGAATCAAATGACATTACAGGATTCAGTCGATGTGCACATTTGTGGAAATTGAATCGTCCTCTGTACAAGTTTCAATATATAAACAGAAGTTTAGCAGCAACAAAATAGAAGAAGTGATCTCTTACAGACAAACACGACACATGAGGAGCTGGTCAAACTTTACAAAGAGTGTCATGAGCTTCTTTTTGACTGAGCTCACAAACTAGCAGATTCAACAGTTCACGTCTCACCTGTCAGAGTCCACAGAGGGGAGCTTTCTCTTCCTGGTCGCGGTCGGCATCTCGTCACCAAGTTCACCTTGACACAGAGAATAAAAAAAATTGTCTCATGAGATCTTCCTGATGAACATAGAAATACAAGGAGGTGCTAATTGTTCAGCTTCTGAATCAAACTTTTCTACAAAAAAAAATAAAAAAGCAAGACAACATGAAAGAGAAGCCATTTAAGTAATTTACTAGATAAAATATAAAAATCACTAAAAAGAAAAGATAACTCCAATCATTGGCAATATTATCCTCATCCCAACTAACTTTCAGCTCAAGATACTCTAAACTTAAACATCCTGGGTTTTTATAAGATTATAAATTCTTCATCTTCGAACTAAACTTGTGCACTATTAGAGACACTATTAAAGTGGAAATTATAATAAATAAGTTATTATTATATATCTTGCATCACCAACCTGCTGCAGTGTGTGGGGATAACTTTACTATTAATATCTAATCTGCAAACTTAAGCAACTCTCAATGCAAGTGAGACCCAGATCCTGCAGAAACTCCAGACTAGTCAAAGGGACTGGGCTTCTAGTTTATGATCTACACTCATTAAATGATGATTGTAAGATTCAAATGTGATTTTTAGCATCTTATTACTGCTGTGAAATGACAGAAAACATCTCTGAAGCTTAGACGAAAATACACGATTTAAAAAAAAGTGCTTTTAAGGTAAAGACGCAAACCACAGGAGGTCGATGTTAAGATGGATATAGACATTAAAATATTCACTAAATTAATGCTTACACCTAAAACAGTAAAGACTATCATCATGCCCTCTGAATACATGTGAATTGTGCAGACATGGACAGAAACAGCTGAAGGATAATGAATGGATCGATAATTGGCGGGATGACTTTAGTTTGCAGCCTCAAAAACAAACACGTCAAATGTGACGTTTTGAACACCAAGAACTCCACAATAAAACACGTTTAAAGTATCTTACCGTGCAACACAACACAATGAATAATGTTGTAAAGTTTGACACGCGCGCGGGTCTGATGCCTCCTCACTCAGCGCGCGATTCTCTTCTGTGTGTTTTGAACAGCGCGCGCCAGTCCTTAAAAAAAATAATTGCACAACCCAGAAAGACCCGGAAGAGGAAACACTTCACTTGCTGCCAACAAGATAACGTAGATTAAGCCTAAGAGGGAGTTCCGGATGTTCCCTTCAAAATAAAATATCTCTTCTGGATTATTATTGTTCTTAAAATTTAATCTTTGGCCATGATGACAAGAACTAAGAACTAGTCGACCCATTTTGCTTTTTAAAAAGGCTGTAAACAATATAATAATAATAATTTATACTTTTTCCTTCAGTCAGCTTCGAGCGGACACTCAGGATTTTACACTTCGACAGATATAGAACAGAACACCTGATGACTCGCTGTGAGTCGATGGCGATGGCGGCCATCTTAGGTCAGGCAGCTGGCCATGCTCATTACATTGATGTCAATTTTCAACCGATTTTCAAATGGTTTGATTTGTTAAAAACGTCAGAGACAGGCATTTATATTAAATCCTTATTGATGTATAAAACATTTAATTGTTCGATGTACGTTACAATAATAACCTTTCGTATAATATTAACTAAATACATTACAGTTAAATATAGCCTATGTATTTATTTTAGATATAAACATTAGTATCATGTTACCTTTATATATCCCCGTTCTATGAACAAGGAGTTGTTTAGAGATGAGGCTTTAAGGTTCAAGGTTATTTCATTATGTCTTTTGAGGTAAAAACCACATAACCAATACAGTATAATACAAAATGTGCACCCAAACAAATAAGACAACAAACACCCAAATTATATAACTATCTCACCAGCAATAAAATACAACCCAGCTAATTATTTATTATTTTCACTTCTTTAACATTTGTTTTTTTTTCAGTTATGGAAATTCTTTTCATGTAGTCGTGACATTACTGAAAAAAAATCTTTGACTTTTGTTTTTAAAACATTAAAAATAGTTTTTTTTTTGAGAATGTATTCAGAAAAATAGAAAATTATTAAAAACAAAAGGTAGATCAATAAATAGATGGATAAATACTTCATTGATCCCACAAAGGAGAAATTCATGTGTCCACTTGCAACAACATTCATAAATAGGCAAACAAACACATAGCAGGAGGCAGCGACGGGGATGCAACCATAGACGTCTAGCTGCTAGATCGAGCAGAGATGGAGGCAGCAGAGATGGAACAGCATTTGTTTCAAATAACTTTAACGAAACAAAAACAATTTACAGAGATATTTAATAATGTACAATCCATTTGCTGAGGGTTTTTTTTTTTCTTATCCAACCACAACAACCTGCATGTTTCTGGCTCACCGTACAACAAATCCTGAAATTAGAGGTAGACCAATGTAAGTAGACAGTGTGGTTGCCGATACACTACACTTAGGTCTATAATGTGATGTCATGTGAGGCTTGACCAATCCAGCTTTAGAAACTTCACCTGGAGTGTTTTTTTCTGGGTTTTGACATAGGATTTCTTTTTTATAATGTCAAACTAAAGTGACTAAGTTTAAGCTTTCCTCTAAAAATCAGACAAGAACTATAGTCTGGCTGCCTAAAGGTAAACACACTAATTATAATTAGTGACCATGGGGAAATTATCTACCAGCCATGTTTTTTCCCCCAGACTTTGACTATTGGCACTATCAGTTCTAGTCAAAGTTCACTATTGGGGGGACACCAGTGGCGTACTGGCACCGTGCGCGTCCCCATGTATCAAGGCTCAGTCCTTGTGTAGGCGGCCTGGGCTCGCGCCTGGCCTGTGGCAGTCCTTCCCGCATGTTTCTCCCCACACTCACTGTACCTGCAATGTACACAAGAATGTTGTCCACAAGACCATCGAAGCAGGTGGGAAGGTAGTTGTGGTCTCGTACAAGGGCAGAAATGTCAGCAAATGGGGATGCATCGTCTCCTCCTGCGGTAGACAAATCTGCAGCTGACAGGTTGGTAGATGTGTCGATGTAGTAGGACTGGGCAGCAGAGGACATTGCTACAGCTGGTAGGAATTCTGCGTCATCCTGTGCCGTCACATTGCCTTTGCTGCTTTGTCTAACAATCCCACACCGGGCCATCAGCTTCCAGAAGATACTTGAAATGCCTGGCATTAAGGTTGTTATTCCAGCGACCTTAAAAAACACAAGAGTCAAGTAAGGCAAGTAATTTAAAGCTGTCTTTCAGGTTCAAGGGTAAGTACTTAATAGTTCTATTTTTATGTTCAAAGGTAGGTATTTAGATTTAGCGGTGCAGCCATAAAGGTAAGTATATGGGTAGGTGCGGGGGAGGGGCGCAGGAGGGACTAGTGGAGTGAGTGTTTGCTGACACTTTGAGTCACTTAGTGTTGCAGCTCGTAAATATAAACCCTACCGGATGCTCTGATGGAGTTGAAGAGCAGCTCCAAGTGGTCCTGGCTAGACCTGTCGGTCAGTACATATCGCTGTCCTTCAAGCAGCAGTGGAACCATCGACATCAAAGTGTCAATATTGATGACAAAGCCCAGGATAGAGAGGAACCTTAAAAACAAATGATCCTGTCAAAACAGGACACTGGAAAGCAGGGATGCAAACACATACGGTGCAGGGTGAAAGTAGTGAGGGTTTCTGCCGCGGGGATGCCAGGGCTCACACTAATCTATATTGCACACAATTCACTTCACTGACACATTTCGGGGAAAAAGGGGGCAGTAACCTAAAAATGACGAGTTTGCATCCCTGATCTTAAAATCCTGATCTGTTTGAGGTTTAGAATCCTTAAAAGTTATTTTAGAAGAGTAAACCTGTTTGAACCAATTCACAACAGAACATGCAATACATACCGTTTCTAGTCTTCCAACGTTACGGTGACACTTCCGTACTCGTCCTCGTCTTCCTGGCGCGGTCTTCCAAGCATGTCCAACATCATTCCGTTGAGACCAGGTTTGGCATCAATAGAGCTCAGCCACCTTAGTACAAATGAAAAAGTAGACATTTCACCACTTACACAAGCATCTCTATTGTGGACACTCAATATACTAACGTACTAACAACAGCTGCAAAATGTCTGGTCATGTTAATTCATATTTGAGAACACATTATGTATTAACTACTCTCAGGGTTTAAGGAAGGTTTCCATCAGTATTTCAAAGTCTGTCTGGACAGAATCATTTAGTTCACTCCATCTGTAAGTGCTTAATACATTTTAAAATGAGTCATCTGAAGAATACCTCTGCAATGAACTGGGATGTGGGAGGTGAATATTCAGAGTCTCTCTCAGGTAATTGTAAGCCTTTGGACCATGCAGATGGAGCGTAAGGGCAAAATCTCTCTGGGCCTGGGTGTAGTCTACACCCTGCCTGGACAGGAGGTGAACCGGAAGGTCTGAAATTCAATTAGCAAAAGTGATTTAGTACGTCTTCTTTTTAAAAGTAAATGGATAGTCTAAAATGTGTATTTTACCTGAGTAGCGGTCAAGCTTGTCCTTCAGCTCTTTGTTGATGAGATTTTTGTTCTTAAGCTCCCTAAGAAGAGCCTGCATGTTTTTCTTGGCTCTCCTTTCTCTCGTCATGTAATTGATCTTCTCACGCTCCAGTTGCCTCACTCTTGCAATGGCTGCATTGAGTTTGGCCTTTATAACTTTGGGGCAAGCAGGCAATCCATATGTGTGGTCAGTAGGTTGTCGCTTACGTCTCTCGCCAGTGGCTCCCATTTCCTTTGGCGAAATCTACAAATACGGTGCATAAAGAAAGAGTCAAACTCAAATCAACAACAGTTACTTTTTTAACAATTCGATGTTCACTTATGACATAGGCCAAGTGAGATAGACAAAGGTTCTCAAACCATTTACACAGAGTACCACCTCAAATAATATAACTCTTCCAACACCATCATAGACCTTCCTGGGTACCACCGAAATGAAGGATAATGACCTCATTTGTTCGTAACATTCAACATGCAAATACTCACATCAGGCTGAGGTTTATCTAGAGACAAGTCCAGGGGGCTCTCTTTTTCTTTTATAGAGGTAGTTGAGCTCCTTGTTGTTACCGGCTGAAATAAACACAATTAAAGAAGTTTTGATTGTTTTAAATGTGCTGTAATAAAACAACACATTATTTATTCCCATAGCAGAGAGAAAAACTAAAGCGTGACATTTAATCAACATATTCTTTTTTTTTTTAATACAGCTTGAATTCATGTTGACCAATGATACACACCCTTTGACGACGAGCAGGGAAGTTGAATACTGAAGGCACAACACCAGGTCTAAGCCGGACAGTCTGCCCGGTCCTGTCAAAGTCCTCAGCCCTGAAATGCTCACTGCAGATCTGTGTCCGGTCACTGGCAACAAAGTCCTCCCTTCTTAGGGCAACTTCCCACCGGGTCCTACTCTCTCCAGCTTTGGGAAACCTGAAACACATGAGAAAGATAGCCAGCTCTGTAAATCATTGTAAACATTTTCCAGCCTTTTTTCTTTGAACAGTAAACATTAGGACAAAAATACCCTCCTACATGATCACATATTTTGGTTAATTTTATGTATTTATGCAAACATAAAGAATAAGAAAAACATAATGCAATAATTTTTAAAAGGTGTCAAAAACGAAGCATGCACTGATTGTGCAACCAAGAAATCATGAATTATAGCAATGAAACGCAGTTAGCTGATTGTTTTAAAGGCAATGCAATTAAATATGATACACTATTTCAATGTCACTTATCGTCATTTATGAAAAGCCATGATCTTGTTTGTTTTTTTTAAACTAAAGCAGATGCCAGAGTCTGGTCAGTCAAACAGTGGATATGCACTCTGCAGATTACTTTCTCATGTCAATATACTTTACAATGTAGCTATGCCCCTGATGTGTGTGCAAACGGGTTGGTTAGTACTTTCAACAACTAGGACCATAAAAATCACTTGAACACCACGCACTCGTAATTTCCAATTTACTACAGCACGTGAAGGCAGCAATAGTCATAACAATGTCGTATCTTACTTGTGAAAGGTGATCCCACGTTGTCTCGTTTCGACACAGCGCCGATTGGAGCATCCGAAGGCTGCACAGAAGTCAGGCATCTTCAAATAGTAGATAGTGGATCGTTGATCGATAGATTGCTGATAGTTGATATTCAAAGAGGTGTATTTCTGAAAACACAAAACCAGCAATTTCATGTGTCTTAATAAATCGCAGTAATCTAAGTTTTGTTTTATCAACAAACCAAATCACTTGGAAATTATGTACAACTTAGTTTTTTTAAAACAAACGAGCAAACAAAAGAAATTCTGCCGCGAGGTAAAACATCTGAGTCAACTTTGTAATGTAGCTACAAGGTGCCTCGTCTCTATGCCAAATTAGACAGCTAATAAATACAACAACATCCACAAAGTCATTTAGACAATGAGGTTGTCGTAAAAACGTTATTGGTTTTGTTGGAGCCTGTAAAAAAAATCCCGGTTATTGTCTCAGCGTTGCTAACTAGTGAAAGACGGGGCACAAATAAGTCGTTTTTCGAAGGCAAAAGCGTCAAATTAAACATGTACAAGTATCCTATGTCAGACCTACGTAGAATAAGGTTTGTAATAAGGCAATCTGTTTGAAAATCCATCAATATTTCAAGAAGTTCAGGGTATTCTTGTTTAAGCTGACCACTCACCTTCCAACGGCTACAGTGTTTATATATATCTAAGGCAGCTGCCTGAACCAAGATGGCCGCCGTGTTGCTACGTAACCGAATCCCGCTTGAGTCATCTAGTTTTATATATATACACACACACACACACACACATATATATATATATATATATATATGATTGTCGGACAGCAGCTGTAATCACAGACTGTAAATATATAAATATAATAAATAAACGTCGACTTCCTGTTTGCCACGCGCTAACCCTCTGCAGCTTCACACAGCGAGCCAACAACTTCCGGGTTCACACCTGTGCACGCGAAAAAGTGACAGCAGAGACGATCAGCTCAAAAACAAACTCCTCATATATTGTGTCGCGTTTGGTGTCAGCTTTGAAGTACGATAACTTAGAGGAGACTTTGAAGAACACAAAATGGTGTTTTACTTCACAAGTGCCGGTGAGTAAAGAGCTCAGTTAGCAGCGATGCTAGCTCGTAGCATTGTGAGTCTTTAAAGCAGCTTTTCTCCCATCATGTGTCTGTGACTTTTATCTGTTTGTCTTTAAAGCATCATGTGTCTGTGACTAATTTATTTATTAATGAATCGTGTCTCTCAGTGGTGAACCCTGGTTACACAATCTACATGGGGAAAGACAAATATGAGAGTAAGTTTGTTATTGTTCAGTCACTGATGCACAAACTATACATACATTCAGTTTGTGATTGTTGTATAAGTTAAACCATACACACTCTTAACTTGTTGGGATTGTTTTTGCAGATGAAGATCTAATAAAGTACGGATGGCCTGAGGACATTTGGTGAGACTTTTTTGTTTGTTTGTTATAGAGGGATATGGCCTGAAAATCAATCCTCAGACTTCTTCATCTGAGTTTTGATTTAATCTCATCTATAAAATGTGCTCAGAGCTAACTGAATTTCCCCCCCAGGATCAATAAAGTAAGCTGACATCTCTCTGGGTTAAAAGTTCAAGCTGTAAACTTGTGTTATTTAAAATACACAGTTTGCAGTTTAAAGGTACAAATGACTCAAAGCAGCTTTAGTTAAATCACTGTAGCGGGATGACACCTCAGCTGTCTCTGTAGGACGTAAACGAGGAGGGAGGATGTGACCTATATGAGCCAAAGGGGAGTTACAGAGTAGTTAAAGATGATCACTAGATTTAATTTATTTAAATCCTCAAAGACTTTGAAGACAATTTATCACCCAGCTCTAGAGTCGAGCAAGAAAAATACTTTTGTGTGCATGTTGAAAGTTGTTTTTTTTTAACCATCTCTTGCTTTTTTTTTTTGCTCCAGGTTTCATGTGGATAAACTCTCCTCTGCCCACGTTTATCTCAGGCTGCCAAAGGTAAGAAGTTAGACCTATAAGATGAAACTGTACGTTTTCACCATCATGTCTTCAGTTCAGATTTCACAGAGTTCCTGCAGAACAAAACAAGAGAGGATCAAATCCAAAACATGAGGTGTAGAATCTAAGACCATGAGTCCACCTCGTGGTCTGGCTGTGCGCTCGCATGAAGCATTAAAGCCCAGCACGTCCGTCCTGTCTCTATGACAACAGTCTGTGGACAACGGACGGTTTATGACTTTTTACCACGTTTGATATTTGAGATCGTTTATTATCCGATCAGACGCGGAGCAAAGAGGGCAACCTTTCTGAAAAGATAAAAGATTATCACCTGAAGCGGCCGTACAAAAAAAGGGCGGAGCGCTTGAAAACTAGACGCTGGGCGCTCTGCTTTTTCCTCCAGACGACGGCCTGCCGCTGTAAACGCTCTGTACCCTTTAAAAAGAATTAAACGTGAGGTGGACACTCGGCCTAAATTGGACGAGGGGTAAATCACTTTTCTTCTAACTGTTGAGACGTGTGTGCTCGTGAGTCTCAGCACAATCCTAAAACAAGCTGACGCTGACACATGGAGATCACCCAGATTGACCCGTGTGTGTGTGTGTGTGTTCCAGGGTCATACGATAAATGAGATCCCTCCAGAGGTGCTGATCGACTGTGCACAGCTGGTGAAGAACAACAGCATTCAAGGTAAACAAAAACAACAACAAGACCAGAGACTTGATCATCACAGATTATCAAAGTGCTCGAGAGCTGCCACATTTCAAATGTCCATCCGCTGAACAAGCTGCTGCTGCTTTCTTTGTCGCCCCTGGCAGGCTGCAAGATGAACAACATCAACGTGGTTTACACACCGTGGGCGAATCTGAAGAAGACGGGCGACATGGACGTGGGGCAGATCGGCTTCCACAGACAGAAAGAGGTCAGTGACTGAACGTCTGGAAGGAAAGAAAACCCTCATCAGACTGTTTGTAAGAAACCGAGTTCAGAGTTGTCTCTCTCTCCCGCAGGTGAAGATCGTGGCGGTGGAGAAGAAGGTGAATGAGATTGTGAACCGTCTGGAGAAAACAAAAACGGAGAGTTTCCCCGACTTGGCGGCGGAGAAAGAGTCGAGAGATCAGGAGGAGAGGAACGAGAAGAAAGCTCAACTTCAAGAGCATAAGAGGAAAGAGAAGGAGGAGCAGAAGAGGAGAAAGGAGATGGAGGAGCTAAAGTGCGTCGGACACACTTTATTTCTACCATTGAATAGTTAAACCCTCTTTACTGACATGTGTTTGTTCTTGTTTTGGTGTCTGTCCAGGAACTATTCTTCGCTGATGAAAACAGAGAATATGAAAACTAATGAGGTGAGAACGGACTCTGGTTCCCACACAGACGTGGTTGGGGTATTTTTTGGGTCACAGTTGTCTCATACCGTGCTGTCACATGACGTGCGTCACTTTGGATTGAAGCGTCTGCTACATGAATTGTGGAAAATGAACTCTTCTTGTGTGTTGGTTTGCAGGACGGCTACGATTCAGACGACTTCATGTAAGTGGTGACAGACGGGGCAGCAAGCACAGCGGCTCCATCCTCCGGCCCTCCGACCTGCTGCCGCCACGCTCCCCTGCTGCTTTTCGCTTGCTGCAACTCTGCACAGACATTGAGGGAGGGAAAACAAAGACGATACCTTTTGTTTATTTTTTTTTGCTTTTGGGCACTTTGGAGCAGAAACATCAGCCAATGAGGGGACAGCGCTGGGACCTGCTCTCGTGCTGATTGGCTCAGACTCTCTGTCCAATCCAAACCAAGCTGGCTGGCCTCCTCATGACGGGATCACACTGCAGATTAAACACAGGATGACATGAATGCTCAGGAGGGAGGGAGGGAGGGAGGGGTTGTGTATTACAGATTTTGATGTGTTTAAACTAGTGTAGATTTATTAACCCTTCGTTTCCTTTTGTTCATGTGCTTATTTCTCTGCATGTCAGATTTTATTCCATATAATTCAATGTATGAATTAAACTCAGTTAAAGTTACTTCTATGTGGACAAACCCTTATATTATGTTGTGCCATAAATCTGTCCCAGTCATAAAGTGGTGCCCTTAAGGATTGTGCTGCTTCTAAAAAAACCACTTTGTTTTATTCTTAAAGCTGAAGGTAGGTAGGTTTCACTAAATGTTAAATTGCAGCAGTTGCTCAACTTCCTCTTTTATTCTAGGTGGTTAAACAATGACACAGATGACAGGTGAATTCACCTGTTAATTATCAAACTGGAAACTGCCGCCTCCTCACAGCACGCAGTGTGTGTGATTCAGTAAGGTGCTCTACATTTAAAAGTTAACATTTTAACACGTTCAATGTTAAAGAGGATATCTCTGAGATTCACTTCACCCAAGATGTTTTTTTTCTTCTGTTCAACGTTTAAAATCTTGATTTCATGAATGAATTTGTAGCAGCTCGTGTTATGAATACTTTGGCAAATCAGTCGTTTCAGAGGGTGTAAGGATGAGAGAGAGAAGAGAGATATTTGAGGCCAAAATGTTTGTACCATCTGCATCTCATATGTAGCTTTGTTTTAAAAAAAAAAAAAGAAACAACCACCTGTGCTGCAATTTGGAATAAAACGCAACACTTTCCTCTGCTTTTGTTTTTGCCTGCATTAAACTTGTTCTCAGGTTCAAATGTTTTCATCTGTATGTAGTTTATCAGCGGGGCTCTCTAACTTTCTGTGTGCTCACATCTGTCTCTGATCCTGCTGCATGTGTTCGAGTACGACGGTAAGCCACAGAGATTCACTGGAGATGTCGGTACAAATGTTTGTAATAACAATTAAGGCGATTGCCAGTTCTGATACGGATCCTTTTTTGGTGTAAGACTTCAACAATGCCTGAACATTTTCTCTCGTGAGAGAGTGAAAACAAGTCAGAGTTTTTTTAATCTGCCCAATAAAAAACAAATACACTTGCCTTGCCTAGATGCCAGCATTAAATTGATTTGGCAATGAACATCGGCTAATGACGTCTGTTGGTGCAATATTATTTGTCAATGCCTGTCCACGGAAAAGAACGTCAAGGTTTTACTTTACAATACAACTGGGTGTTGTAAAACCCCCTAAAAAAAGAGAAAAGGATCAAAAACAGATTACGGAACAAATTACTCAACACAGTTTTTATACAGTCCCTGTTCTTTCTGAACTGCGCTGCAAAAGTTTGAATTGAAATCAGACTGCACCAATCATTTTTCTCACATCTCAAACTTACTCTCCTGACAAATATAATTTAAATATAATTTAAATATAAATGAATTAATCTTATATAGCGCTTTTATAGATGTTTTAACAAGGAAAAGAAATAACGAAACATGGATGGGAGTTGGTGTTTTTGGTGATTTGGAAGAAGTGCGTTTTTAGGCATTTGGTTATTTTTTTTATATCTGCTATAATTAACCTTTTGGGCTTGTGGTTAATCCTGCCTGTTATCCAGGATAACTTCATCTCACTACTGTGATTCTTTGCTGTCTTTCTCTTGACGTAAACAACGAAAATACGATGCTGGAGGATGCGGGCATCGATCCCGCTACCTCTCGCATGCTAAGCGAGCGCTCTACCATTTGAGCTAATCCCCCGTGTCACATAGCGGGAATGACGTCACATTTCGTACGTAAACTGAGCACGTTTATCAAGTTATTGTAGGACTATTATATAGGGAAGGATGTGTTGGTCATATAGCAGCACATAATGTCACTTGGGTATTCACAATGTAACAACTCACCTATGAATAAACCGGCACGTGAACCGGTTGTAAAAAAAACCAAAACCACACACACACACACTAAAGTGGCACAAATATATAAGTATTTCTACCTCATGTTGTAGATTTACAAACAAAAAAAAAAGTTTGGAGGATGCGGGCATCGATCCCGCTACCTCTCGCATGCTAAGCGAGCGCTCTACCATTTGAGCTAATCCCCCACGATGCACCGTGCTACTATGACGTCAATTTTTATACCACAAAATCGAAGGGCTCCGATTTCTTCAATACACTTTAGTGTTTAGTAAATACATCCTTGCACGTCTGAAGTTACAATTTTGGCATAAATTACAACAATATCCTGCGAAATTATTCTAAAGGGGGAAATAAAAATGTGAGGTCAAAGGAAAGATTTCAGTTACTGACGGAAGAACCAGCCAATGGTAGAAAGAGGTGTTATGTTAATTAATGTTACCCGTGAAAAAGAAAACAGTTCTCATTTAGCTAGCAGTTAGTTAACTGCAGTCTTGTGGTGATAAACGTACAAAGACGACGCTATTTACGGTATATTTAATATACAAAATAATAGTTTTCTTTTTTTGATCGAAACTTGAATGGTCTAGTGATGGTTCACTTTGCAAAAAGGAAACCACTTGAAAAGTTTAACATTAGCTTTATCACTCGATCAGCTAAGCTAATGCTACTTGTACGTCGTATGGCGTTTTTTGCCACAGAGTGTAAAAATGATTACAGTTCATATTATAAACCAAGAAAAAGCACTCCTTCGAGCCGGATTTGAACCAGCGACCTAAGGATGTCTCACTTTGAACACTACAGTCCTCCGCTCTACCAACTGAGCTATCGAAGGTGCCATGCAAACATACATGCAGGCAGCCATTGTATGCTAACACCCGGCTAGCATATAATGATAGGAGACCCTAGAGTCTAGGTAGTGAAAAATGACTTTAAATGCATTAAAACATGTAGAAAAATAAATTAAATAACCACTTTAATATGTATTTATTATTCCTGCATTTATTCATTAATTTTAACAATGTACTTTTGTGTCTCAAATCTCAAATAAGGGATTCTTTCAAAATGAGTGATAATGAATGATAAGTATTATGGTAGACTACCATAATAGTTATAAGTAATTAATATTGTGCTCTTTAGTAATTTCCTGGTTGTGTTATTTTTAAATAAAGTGGAAATCAGACACCATGTAGAGTGAGGTGGTTCTAACTAATACATAAGCCCGACCACACGGGGGCAGCATCACCCCATGTATCCTATAAAGTCCCTTAACACAGGCCATAAAACTACTAAACACAACGTAATGATGTTTTAATGATACTTTGTTTAACATTTAACCCTTTTTAAAAAAAAATATTTAACTGTCCATTTGAGCGTAAAAACAAGAATTAAGTTAAAAACTCACCATTTGGAAGGTGATCACCTCACCTGCCTTCACCTGGACGTGATGATGGTTTGTGGACATGAACAAGGATCTAAAATGCTGAGGAGTTAAAACAAGATGATTTCATGAGGGTCTGAATGATCCAGGAGCATGATTTCTCATAAAATGATTACTTGGAGGATGCGGGCATCGATCCCGCTACCTCTCGCATGCTAAGCGAGCGCTCTACCATTTGAGCTAATCCCCCATGATGCACGTTGCCGCCATGACGTCACTATATAAATAACAGCACGTCGCGAACCAGTCCAGACGTAAAGTATGAGCGTGCAGGTGTGATGCAGATCGCGGTGTGCTCTACTCCTGATAAACGTACAAAATTAATGTTTTAAAGTGATGCATTATTAAAATAGCACCTGTCTTGTAGACGAATTATCACCAATCAAATCCCAACGCTTATGAATACATTTAAAGTAACAGAAAACACGTAAATATTTCTAATTGATGAGACGAGAGGTGGGGAACGGTGTTACGTCAAATTATGTTACCTTTCAATAATCAGTCATTTCAGCTGTGACTGTTAGTGAAGAAAAACAAACAGAACCGACATGTTCATCCATAATGTTGTACATTATTATGATGTTTCGCTTCTTATAACATTCGTAAAAGAAATAACATTTTATGTTTGGCTATAGCTTTGGGTAAACAACGTTGTCAACGCTAGTTAGCTTATAAGTTAGCTTATTCGGCTAATGTGTCTTCGCGGCACCTAAAGTTTTCCGAGGTTTTATATTATATCATGATTTAAAAAACATATTCCTTCGAGCCGGATTTGAACCAGCGACCTAAGGATGTCTCACATTTCACACTACAGTCCTCCGCTCTACCAACTGAGCTATCGAAGGGGATGCCGAGGACTTGCGGCCATGTGCAAACAGTAAATGAGCCCAGAAACCGTCTGCACGATGTTGGACTGAAAATGAAGTCGCTGCTGTTTGTGATATAAAGACGGGAGTCTGATAAGCCATGCACGACACAGTTTTCCTCTTTGACACCTCTGCAGAAGTGGTTAGACTTTTAGATGATTTACCCAAAAGACACTTGTGAGCCGTGTGTGCCTATGCCGTGAATTTGGTTGTTTGTGTGTATATGCTTTAATGTCCACTATTTTGGGAGAGGCAACGTTGTAAATGTGCAGGGGCTGTCATGGTTGACACGTCTCTGTAACATCGCGTGGAGGTCGGGGACAGTGCCTCTGGACTGGCAGACCGGGGTGGTGGTCCCTCTTTTCAAGAAGGGGGTTCCAACTACCGGGGAATCATACTCCTCAGCCTCCCTGGGAAAGTCTATTCCAGGGTACTGGAGAGGAGGATCCGGCTGTTTGTCGAACCTCGGATTCAAGAGGAACAATGCGGTTTTCGTCCTGGCCGTGGAACACTGGACCAGCTCTACACTCTCCAGCGGGTGCTCGAGGGTTCATGGGAGTTTGCCCAACCAGTCCACATGTGCTTTGTGGATCTGGAGAAGGCATTCGACCGTGTCATCCTCGTGTGTGTGTGTGTGTGTGTGTGTGTGTGTGTGTGAGTGTGGGGGGGGGGAGGGTTGTTTGGGCAGGCCATCCTCACTAACAGTCCCAAGGAACCTAAGAGAGCTCAGGAGCTCCCAGAAAACAGGAGAGGTTAGAATATAAAGATAGTGACAAGCAGTGACAGCATATAATTGTTTCACTTTCTCTGACAAACTTAAAGCTGCATTTTTCAGTTCTGACCAGACGTTTCCAAACCTCATTCCGGTTTCCTGCAACTCCATTTTTGTTAAGGACTAGAATGTATTTAATCATTTTTGACTTTAGTAAGGATCGACCAGGTCAATTTAATAACTGTTCTTGATGTGACATCTGTTTAGGTGTTGTAGATTGTACCTTCAAAAAGGGACATGGACTTTTCAATATTTGTCAGTATTTTTGTACAGTTCCCTCTAAAACGGCATAATCTGACTTTATCACTGCAATACACTGATGTGACACCAAACAGTATTTATGCACAACTTTTATTGTAGGATGCACACAGCTTTTAAAACAAAGTAATAAAACACCACATATGAAATAAATATACAAGTTCATTCAGCCATCATAGGAGCTCGGCCGACCAGGAGCTGGTATCAGGGTCTTTTGGGACAGAGAATCGGAGAAGTGCCGTCTGCCCGCCTGTGTAGTCCTTCTGATACGGGCTGAGTGTCTCAGTCACATATGGAGCAGGATCCTGGAGGACTTTCCAAAAGAAGAGGTCTAGGAGCTCGTCTACGTAATCTGTGATACAGAAAAGCTTTTTTTTACTATTTAAAAATGTCTTTAGAGGTTTCATTTGTTTCTTTGAGGATGAAACTCTGACGTTACTTTCCGTTTACAAATATGAGAAAATACTCCCTCCAACTTGTTGCTATTTTATATATTGTTGTCATTATAAGGCCTGTTTTACCTTTACCCCCGTCCTCCGTGACCTGCACTGGCTCCCCATCACTCACCGCATACAGTTTAAAATCCTCCTCCTCACACACAAAGCACTAAATAACCTGGCCCCACCTTACCTCACTGACCTGCTTCACCACCACACCCCCTCCCGTGACCTCCGCTCATCTAAAGGAAACATCCTCTCCCCACCTACACGGACCAAGCACCGAACCTGGGGAGACAGAGCCTTCTCCATCGCTGCCCCCTCCCTCTGGAACTCACTCTTTCAAACTTTCAAATCCATGCTCAAAACTCACCTTTTTAAACTAGCTTTTAATACTTAACTTCTTCTTTCCCCTCTTCTCTTTCGGTTTCTCTGTCTTTTAATGTTTTTTTACTGTTTTTAACTGTATACTGTGATTTTTACATGTAAAGTGCCTTTGAGCCCTTGTAAAAGCGCTTACAAATAAAATGTATTATTATTATTATTACTTGTGTTAATGCATCTTGTTCTACTTACAGAAGGTTGTTTCCATTTTTATCGGCTCCGCTATGCAATCTCTGTGTCGTCGACTTCAGGGCAGGTCCCCGGCTGATGTTGTCGCCCGGGGACGGCCTGAAGAGAGAGAGAGACAAACAGCATCTTTAGATGTGTTGTCGAACACTTGGATATAAATCTGAACTGATATGTTAGAAACTAAGTTCATTAGTACCAGCGCAACATCCCAAGAAAAGGGAAGACGACGTTTTGGTGTAGACTGACGCTGTGAAAGACCTCCAGCAAAGACGTTTGGCCTCATCTTTTAGAACCCCCTCATTAACTAGAACTTTCTCCAGTCTGCTGAAGGCTGCGGGTCCTGTAGTAAGAAAAAATATATATTACCAGAGGAAACAAACATGAAGGAAAATAGAGGTCACAATGTACAGTAGTTTCAAATATTTACTTTAGTCCCTTCAGGTTCATTATGGATGCAGACGGTGGGGGGGAAGTGCGATCTTCATGGGTGCGGTTGGGGGTCTACTTCGCCCCCCTCACTGATGCTGGAACAGTCCTCGAAGACCTAAGAGCAAAAAACAAAAGACAGGATGAGGATGAACTTCTTGAAAACATTATTTTTTGTAATCCTTCTGAAGAGTATCCATCTTTTCTTTTTCTGACTCTTTATAAAACTTGGCGACACAACAACATCTACTATCTATTGATTTGTTTTTACTTTTGCTACAAGTCCTTATCCATTACCTCTTCAGTTTTTATCGTGACCTTGACAGCAGAGGACAGGTGAAGGTCTTCAGCAGGACTTCCTCCAACATTGGGATGGCTGCTCCACTGTCTCTCAAATCCACAGTTTTGGCACCGCTGATCTACAGATAAAAATATACCCATCCTTCTTTGCTGGACGTCGCAGACCGCCTGACACACAGGGCACTCCTTAAAGATCTCCACGAGGTTTTTTTCACAGATAGTAAAAGTCGTGTTATTAACGGGGCCAGACGCCTCGGACCTGTTAGAAAGAAACGCTGACTGATCATGATCATAGAACCAAAAGGAGTTGACGAATGTGAACAAAGAGTCGTTGCGTACGTTTCCTCGCTCGACACACTCGGGTCTGTGAGCGGCTCGGCAGCGTCACATGTGAGCGGGCGGCACTCTTCCAAGCGCGGTCTCTTAAGCGGTCTCTTCATCGCAGTCGACGTGCCAACACAGACGTCTTTCCTGGGCACCGAGCTCTGCGTGCCTTTGATCAAAGAAAAGACAGAAGTATGAATCATTATTAACGGCTCCAGATTTATAAACGTAGCGTAATAAATGGACGTCGGCGTACTTTTACTCCTGAAGCGAGGTTGGAGCGTCGTCTTGGTAAGCTGTGTGCCGACTGAACACCCCTTTTGTGGCTCAGTCTGGCAGGCCACCTCGCGAATGGCGGCGTCTAGTTCCAGCGGGTTACCCTGAAAGACAAGAGCAGCGACATGTTGAAAAGCCTCCTGAAAGTGTCGGAGCAAGAAATTAAACAATGCACACGCTATGACTCAGTCAGTTCGGAGTAAGGCGGCGGTTTACACAACAAACAGTGACCTTTTGTTTCGATGAGGTTGCCTAAACACAGAAATGTTTTCCAGAAGGGTTCAAGAGCACAAACTCCTGAAAGCAGCCCTGTTTCCATCGCTCTTTAAAATATAAAAACGCTGAAGGAGATTGTCGGCCTTTGGGCCGTCTGTAAGCGGTCCCTGTATTCGTTTCTGCAGTGTGTCCGGCCCCCCGGCTGCCTTTTTTTTCGCCAACGATTTAACATGTTGAATCAGCGTCTCCATCGACATGCTCCCCCTGGACAGCTGTACATAAGAACCACCCCTACCTCTTCCTCCCACCTGCCAACATCCACACTGACCACCTGCCTGGAGGAAATAGAGACGTGGACGAGGCTCAATTTTCTCCATCTAAACTGCTCCAACACTGAAGCCATCCTCATCGGACAAACTCCGCCCCTCGCTCACCCTGGCAGACGCAGAGAAGCTCGTCCACGCCTTTGTCTCCTCCAGGTTAGACTACTGCAACGCACTCCTCATCGGGATCCCTGGAAAGAGCATCCAGTGCTGCCAGGATCCTGATGAGGGTGTGCAAACACGAACACATCACCCCCATCTTCAAGTCCCTTCACTGGCCCCCCCGAAAACTCAGAACTGAATAGAAGGTCTCCCTCCTCACCCATCAGTGCATCCACAGATCTGCCCCCCCTCTACCTCCAGGAGCTCCTCACCCCCCAGACCATTTCACACACCCTCCGTTCAACATCCACACACACACACCCTCATAACACCAAGGACCAATATGAGTGGTACAGTAGTAGCCTGACTTATCAAAGACAGTTCATTACCTGGTTTGTTATGCCCAGTATATTCTGGTTTTGTGGAGCCAGATTATTCAGATGAAGGCTGGATATGAAGAGCTCACTTTGTGGTCCAGATATATTCAGATTTTGTGATGCCAGATTACTTAGAGGAAGACCGGGTATGAAGAGATCGCTTCGGGGTCCAGATAAGTTCTGGTTTTGTGTAGCCAGATGACTCAGATGAAGGCCGGATAAGATGAGCCCGCTTTGTGGTCCAGATAAATTCTGGTTCTGTGCAGCCAGATTACTCAGAGGAAGACTGGATATGAAGAGCTCGCTTTGGGGTCCAGATACATTCAGGTTTTGTTGAGCTAGATTCGTCAGAGGAGGGCTGGATATGAAGAGCTCGCTTTGTGGTCCTGATAGATTCTGGTTCTGTGCAGCCAGATCTCTCAGAGGAAGGCTGGATGTGATCTGCTCGCTTCTTGTTGTAGCTGTAGGCCTCTGCTCGTTGTAGCGCTGAGACACCTGCAGAACAAAAAAAAAAGCAAAATACAGAAACAGACGATGAGCATTTTGGAAACACAAAAACCGAAAAATACTCTAAAGTTTAAACATAACTTAGTAAGATGCTAACCCGGCCACCTCAATGAACCAAGTCTGACGTCAGGCCGGCAGCTAATGTTGCTAACATTGTTAGCTTGTGCTACACGTTAAAATAAACGGTCAGAAACGGTTTTGAAATACTCACATTTTCTTCGTCGTTTGATTTGGCACGGACAGTCGGCACAGCTCCATCAACGAGCAGGAGTTTTCGCGCCATTCCTAAACTGTACTGGCCGAAGTTGATGAAGCAGTCCGGGGTGAAGTGGTCCGCACACACACATAAGTGTTTCCCCACCACGGGGGGCACTTTCCCATCGTAAATAAAGTCCAGCCACTTCTCTCTCAGCTCCTCCGCGGCTGGGAGTCGATGAAGTGACCCGAGCGGGTCTTTGCAGCCGACACAGCAGCGTTTGTGCTGACTTCTCCCGGTCGACATGTCTCCTTCTCCTCCTCCTGAGCTTCCGAGTCAGAAACAATGGCGGACTTTTTTGAAAGTGTGAGGGAAGGAGGGGCAGGCTTTCCCAAACCTGGTGGTCCAGACCCTGTGGGGGGTCGTATTGAATTTATATCTGGTCACCTGAAAATGTGATTTAATAATCAGTAAAAAAAACATTTATATTGAACACAGACTACCAGAGTCTCTCTCGGTCATTCATTGTGCCATATGTCATCCTTGCCTTTCTTCCTCCATCCATAATAGTATATAGCCTAATGAAGTCTAAATGTGATCTAAAATAAATACTTGCAACACACTTGATAAACTATTACATGAATGAAAACAAAAAAAGCTTCCCTGTCATTATGTATTTCTCAGTTCTGTCCCAAATCCTCTGACGTAATCCAGACACCCAAATATAAGTGAACAAGTGCTTTTTCTTTACTAGATTAACCATTTCAAATCAGTGCCTGGGGTTGAAGTCTTTATTATAAATCATTTACATTACAAAGTAAGACAGAAGTCATTGCCATATCCATTCATATATCTTTCTTTAAAGTAGGGCTTCATGAATCAGCTGAGCTGTAAGGTTTGCCTTTACCAGAGGAGGGCTTTACTCTTATTTATTTATATATCCGTGTACAGGAGGATGTTGGCACCGGTTTATCATGATCCCATTATTCAGAATTATTTTGTCTGCCAAAGGTGCACACACAAACACACACACACACACACAAACGCACACACAGAATATCATTAGCCTTCAAGTATGATTAGACGGCAGTGCTGCTTATTTGCTCAGGTGTCGAGCTACTGATGGAGAATGAAAAAGCAGGAGAGACAGCAGACATGTAATGAAGCAGCAAAGAGAAGGCAAGAAAACACACAAAAGACAGAATGTAGATTTCTTCTTCGCTTTTCTTTTTCCTGCCAGTTTTTGAATCTTGTGACACTCGTCTTGTCCTGTTTCGGGTGACGCTGTCCAATCCGAGTCTCCACGAGTAAAACTACCAGCAGACGAGTTCCTTCGCCCTCTTCAAGGCTCTACCACCGAGAGGTTTGACGAAAGCTTTTACGGCGCCTGATACACACAACACCACATCTGACTTCACAGTGAGTTGGACAAAGACTGGGAATCTGAATTTAAACGATGAGGTCTACGTTGGTTGAAGAAGTCTGGAATAGGTTTTTTGGTCTTTTCCCTGTCCTTTACCAAGCCTTCACAGAACACTTTTTTTTTTAATATCTTTAAATAAAAATGGCTTATAAATCATCTACAAACCTACATTTTCTATAAATTAGTTTGTTTAACCCAAAAAGGTTAAAGCAACAGCTGACTGCAGTAGAAAACTCAGGGACAGAGAGAGAAAAACGACCTCTGCATCCAGCAGTGACAAAA
The DNA here is from genome assembly GCF_947650265.1 of Symphodus melops. Classification (NCBI taxonomy): domain Eukaryota; kingdom Metazoa; phylum Chordata; class Actinopteri; order Labriformes; family Labridae; genus Symphodus; species Symphodus melops. Next base: position 4,283,249 of record NC_136691.1, read on the forward strand.
AGATTGGTAGAAAAAAAAAAATCTATACAACAGCAAACTGATTTTAAAAATTTTAGCCAGAACTAGAGATAGAAGGATCCTTTTTAAATGAGTCCGTTTGTCTGACCCCGCAGTGTCCAATCATGGCACAAGGACAGCCGACCCTCTGGAAGGCCACCTCAGATTGGGTCAGTGAGTGTGTGTGCGTATTTTTCATTATTGTGTGTGTATATTTTATATGCGTGCGAATTAGTGAGCGTCTCTGGTTGTTTTCACGCTCGTGTCAGAAGCTCCTGAGCCCACGTCTTGATGGCAGAGGTCGTGTGTTGGAGCAGCAGCCACGTTGAGTTGGTGAAGGACACGGCGTGCGCCTGCAGACACGACACCGACACCTCACCGCTGAAGGAAAGAAACAGAAAGGCGAGTTCATGAGTTTGTCTTGAACTTTATGACTGACATTAAAGTTACATGAGATAATGTAGATACAGATGCACCTGTCAGGTACGTATGAGGTATGAATATCTCTTATAGAAGAGATTTAAAGTACTGACTTGCAAGAGTCCTGCAGGTTGGTCCACGCTCTTTGCAGCAGCTCTGATGTGTATGCCAGAGCAGGCAGGATGTAGTTCTGATGGAGGAGCAGGAGGAGCTCCTTTATATACGCTAACAGCTGGAACACACTGTCCGGGGTGTTTGTGTTCACCTGGGCAAAGACGTGACAGAAAATACAAGGGTTAAATTCTGTTTTTAGCTAAATGTTCAAGAGAACTTCCTCTACTTTGTCTGGTCAAAAGGATAAGTGGAGTTTTATAAACCGCACGAGGAGGCAGCCTTACCCATTCTATTGCGAGCGGCGTCTTTTCTTTGACCCAGAGAATAAACTGCGTGGCGTTTTCAGAGATGAAGATGGCGGCTGTTTTCGCCTTTTCTAAACCTTGTTCCATCAGCGGGCCCAAAACCCGCACACACTCGGAGTAATAGTGTGGGGTGTTTGTCTCCAGCCAGCTACAGAGAATAAAAAGGGAAACACACAAATAAAAAGGTAAACAGAGTTAAAACATCGGTTTAGTTTGTAGTGCGATGCTGCATACAGACACCTGAAGCAATCAGCGTGCTTCATACAAAACTATTTCTGTCTGGTCAAAGGAAAAGAGACCAATCCTGTCAAAATCTGGCACATTGTGGATTGTCTTTTGAGTTCTTAACACACAACATGTGTACAAGTCAAATGCTTCACATGCACTGAAAGGTAAGCGGGACTGTTTGAGACCGTACCCAAAGCCCTGTTTGGAGTACACCGCTATTTTGCCCCAGGCCTGCTGAGATACCGCTGTGACCCCTGAGTTACGCAGATGCCTGGCTGTGGTGGAATCTGAAAACACAAAACACAATTGGTAAGAACCCAACAAGATAAGACAGAAGTGCGTGGAAAAAAAGTCATGCTGATGAGATATAAAAAGACTTGTGAAAGTGTTAAAGAGAGAAAAAACCAAAAAAACCAGGAGTGAGACAGACCTGCAAAGGAGCCCTGGGATCTGATGTCATGAGCGATGAAACCAGCAGCAAACACGAGCAGAACCATGAGCAGTTTGGACCAGGGGAACCCACGACCACGCATCTTTACCTGCAGATTCTTAAAGCAGAAGAGCAGATAATGAGGCAAAAATCCAAATCTCACAAATAGATAGATAGATAGATAGATAGATACTTTATTGATCCCGAGGGAAATTCAGGAAAGTGTGCAGATGAAAAGGCTATGAATGCATCGTTACATTACACATGCTGAGATAGACGTACACATCATTTATTTAAATCGTCTTAAACCCAACTTTTCAATTCTAAAGAATCTCTTCATGATCTCGGGTTAAACTGAAGCTTTTGTTCGTCGGTCTCACCTGACACAGATTATTGCACTCCTGAAGTTCCTGAGATTCGATGGTGTCCTTCATCTCCTCGTTGGTCACTCTGAAAGACTGGATTGTTTCTTCAAGGTTCTTTCGGAGCTGAGCATTGAAATAAAATAACATAAATGGTCAAAGAGAAGATTAGATAATACACCATTTACCAAGTGTACCATGTATTCTAAACCTCCCTGTAACTGAACAGTCTTCAAGGAGAAGAGTTATGTTTGAAATATTAAATATCAAAGTCTTACCTTTGGAGGCAGAATATTCCAGGATTTTAATAAATGGTTTAACAGCAGACTGGAGAGAAAGAAAGAGAGAGGCATCAAGACTAACCTCGAAATACAGAAACCTATATTTAATGTTGTTTTTTTAACTTAAAGGATTACAAGTTTTTAAAGCATGAGAGAGATGCATCACTCACCTGGACTGGGGTAAATGTTTGGTGTAGAGCTGCCTCCACACTCCGAGACTCTGAACATCCACGCACAAACACTCCGTCATACTGCTGAGCAACTGCAGGAAAACACGAGAGAGGGAGGAGAAGGGAAGAGAGAAAGAGAATTAAGACTTATCCTCCCAAACTGTAAAGATGTGCTGAACAAAATCAGGACTTGATGCAGAATCAGAATCAATCTAGTCAAGATGAGGATGACCTCCAAAATGTGTGTGTGTGTGTGTGTGTGTGTGTGTGTGTGTGTGTGTGTGTGTGTGTGTGTGTGTGTGTGTGTGTGTGTGTGTGTGCGTGCGTGTACCTCTCTCTTCATGTCGTCTGGGCAGTGCGGCGTGGCTCTGGACAGGAAGGATGGCAGGTACGTGTGTAAGGTGGTCTCAGGTTTGGCTCCAAACGCGAGGGCCTTCAGTCGAGGGTACAGACGCCTCAGCTGCTCCTGCAGGCTGAACACAAACAAAAGCAGCATTATGACCTCATACACAGAGAGAAGGAAGCAACACAACACACAACAACTAAACAATCACAACAGAATGAGATGAGCACCCTCGTGTTCACTCTGCTTCACTACTTAAAGATGAATAACATAAGAGTCTTTTAAATGGCCTCAGAAGGCTCCACAGAGCCGTGGCTGTTTGAACTTGTATAACTAGAAGACAAAGTCGTACATCTTTTTAACTGAAGGGAACAATGTGAGTGGGTACGAGTGTTTTTATTATATAACATTTACCTTGAAGAGAGGGCGTTCTTGGGCATGAAGGCGAAATCCAGCAGAGGAAAGAACTCTTTAGGGCCCATGATGCCAAATCCCTTTGTCAGGTTTGCATGAAGTCTGGAGGAAAAAACATGACGCCCGAGTTTCAGTGCAAAGGAAGAGACGAACCGAAACAACCCTGTGTCCTTATGTTAGGGCGAAGTCAACCGTTTGATTAGTGGACAGATGAACGTTAAAGATGTCACTGTTAATCAGTGTTAAACATTTGCTGGTTCGGACTTCTTTGACGTCAGGACTCGCTGCTTGTCCTCGTCCCTTGTGGTACGTTAGTGGTTCGTTAGGTGCAGAGAGCCTGTGTACTCTGACAATGACACAACTGAACTACAGCTTCAGTCACTAACTTTACCCTGGTGTCACTTTCTCTGCTTGTTAATATGCGTGTGTATCAATTAAAGTACAATTCATGATGTCAGGTTTATGCTCGCCATGATATAAAAATGTGAATATGTTTGAACCAACAACCTGGCAAAGGGAGTACAGCGTATAGCTACAATCTGGCATATTCACATGGTGACATGTACACTGTCTCTAATTTGTTTTCTCATTTCTCAGAGACACTCACAGCAGAAGTCTCTCCAGATATGCAATCGCATATGAAGACAAGGACTTGACTCCCAGGACAGGAAGCATGATACCCAGCCACACTGAAACACAAATACAGACATTTATTCACACCATAGAAACATTAAGTCCCGGCACTAAATGCTGATCTATACAGCTTTCAGTTTGAAATAGCCTGGAGCTAGAGCAGCAGAAAAAACATGACCTGTTCTTGACTTGCATGGTTTCATTATTCAAAGAGACAGAGATGACACTTTACAGAGACTTTATACAGTGGAAGTATTCCAACATGAAAATAATAAGCAGCAGACTTTGTGTTTGTTTAAAGTGCCCTGAAATAAGTCAAACGGTGTCTTTCTTTGCTTCGAGGGAGAGTTTGCCGTTGCTCAACGTTTGGTTTTGCAGATGAAGGCGGTTTTGTAATCTTCTAAGAATATTTATGCTTCCATGCCCACATACTAACACCCACCTCAAAGCCTCAACAAATACCAGGCAAAGACCCAGAGCAGCAGCAGCAGCAGCTGAGTTTTTACAAGTGGCATGTGTTAAACTTCCCAGATGGCTGCTGGTCAGTGTGTGACTGCTCGAATGTTGCTTCATTAAACCCCAACCCTCGATTTCTGTCTGGACGTATTATTAGGAAAGTAGGATAAAGGGGGCACAGACAGAGACGAGGACTCATACGATAAAGGACGTGGTGTGTAGACATAATTTGCTCGATGTGTAAGAATGCCTGACTGTCCGTTACCTCGTAGTCCCTGGCTGAGGTCATAAAATCCAGCCTGGCCAAGCGCCCACATGATGGTCAAACACTTCACTGGTCGATTCTGAACAGACCGCAGCAACTCCAAATACTTCAGAGGAAGGAGAAGCAGGGTTACAGCATATTATTGGGTTAAAAGATAAATCGACAGTTCATTTGACAAAACTGAATCTGTGAGGGTGATTCTGAGCAGACAGCAGCAGAGCACGACTCAAAGACACGCCCACTTACCTCTGGCAGGTTTTGGGTTGCCATCCTGGGTTTGTCCTGTAAGATTGCCTGAATGCAAACTCTGTAGCCATGCAGAGATTCTCCTGGGAAAAAAACCACACCGATGGTTAACGCTTTAGCGAAGTGATGCTAGTAGCCCTGGTATTGTAAACATGTCTTAATCAATGTCAGATATTGATTTTGTAGTCTGAGATGTTGACCCTGGTTCATACAGGATGTCATACACTTTTTTTTTCTCCCCTCGATCCTCTTTGCAACACTGTGTAAGTTGTTCTCTTCTTTCTGCACAGCCTGATGTATTGTGTGATTTGATGCATGACCAAACTTACTTCATAAGTGAGCAGCAGCTCTACAGTACTTCATTAGAAAGCTGTTTAGCCACTGATGTCACCTGTGTGAAAAAATGCTGCCTCTGCTGATTGAATTCTGCTCTTGGATGAATTGCGACTATCTCTACGTAGAGACATTGAAAAGCTGCAAAAATACTTTTTAAAAAAAGTGATCGTGAAGCCACAGAAGCGGCAGCTAAAATGAGGGAAACCCTTGAGACAGCAGTGAGGAGAGATGTAGATCATTTTAAAACTTGTTACCACATTACATTACAGCAGATGACGTTCAAAGATACCTGACTGTCTGTCCAGCTCCCTGAGCATAGTATAAACACAGTGGTCAAAGAAATCTGGCAGGATGTCACTGCAACGTCCAATCAGGCCTTTGATCACGCCCTTCAGCTCTTTTCCTGTAAGGCAGTATGGGTAGTCTGAGGGTGAAAAGAAGGAAACAAGAGGAGTTCAGCATCATGATTGTTGTATCTTCTACATTTACTCAGAGAACAAAAAGAAGGACAGATGGGTGGAGAAACGTGACTGACCGTGAGCGTAGCTGCTGAGTGTGGGCTCAGAATCTGGTGCAGTCAGATTCAGGTTGAGGTATCCTGCCAGGTCTTTGACCCACACTGACGGGTTATCTGGGAACAGGGTCTGACTGCGAGCCAACTGCTGCTTCAGGTCTGCGACGTCCAACTGAAAAAAAAAAAGGACGAGACAGGGGAAACGTTACGGCTGCTTAATAAGAAACAACATGTCCATTATGGGAAAATGAAACTGTGTAAAAGCATGTGATGGTTGGTTTTAAATAACCCACAATGTGGCATTGTATCTGTGTGTGTGTGTGTGTGTGTGTGTGTGTGCTGACTGTTTTTATAGCTTGAGAGGTTTTCCCAGAGTCTTTTACATTTATGTTTGTCCCTCAAGTCTCTGCTAAAGATGAGACAAACAGCACTATTCAGAATGGAAAACTGTCCGTTTTAGTAACAACTAATGTGTTTAAGCACCCACACAGAATTCAACATAGTCCCAGAAATGCTTCTCGTCTCATTAAAGTGTGAATGACAAAAAAAGCTTCTTGGTGTTGTTTAAGCTTGAGATAAGAGCCTCCACAGAGTGTTCACAAATTTCATTTCTAATTTTCTCCACAAGAAAGAGGCTTAAAGAAGGCTCTGCTGTGGAAAGCTTGCTGATTACTCACGGCTTTGAAGGATTCCTCGAGGGTCCTGTGAGTGGGGGTAGCGGCCGTATTGCTGGGTGATGCTTTCTTCGACGGTTTACTCGATGACGCCTTCTTATTTTCAGACTCTGCTGGTGGTGGAGGCACCTGCTCCTTGTTCTGTTTCTTTCCCATCTTCTCGAAGCCGTCATACAGAGTCTCTGACATCTTCAAGGGAGCTGCAAGAGACAAGGTAAGCTTTGGTTAAATCCGGCTGCTCCGTTCACACACGGAGTCTGACACTTTTTCAGCTTCTCTAACACTTTATTCCCCCCCCCCCCCAAGCGTCCTCAGAATCATATCAATCCATTAAAGCATGAGATGCCCCTCCCATGGCTGCTCCCTCCCCTAACGTTATGTGCTCCCACACTCCCTCCATGGCTTTCGTAATGGCTTTTCATTTTCCAGAAAATATTCATGCAACACTCATTACAGTTCACAAAAGAACTAAGTTAAGTCCCAGTAGAATTTTAAGTATTTCCCTCTAACTTGTTCAGATCATTTCTGTAAACAAACTCGACCACTGCAACTCTGTTTGTATTTAAGTCTTACCAGTTTAAAGCTTTCAAAGCCAATAATACTCCACTAGAAGTGGTCAACAGGGAGGGGAACCATCAACCTGCCAAACGTTAAAAACTAACAACTTCAGGAAAGGTACATTTGAAACATTTAGCAAGCAGCTGATTGATGATCACATCTGAAATTTTCTACTGTGGGATGATTTTAGACATTTTAGTCAAGTCTTTTAAGAAGCTTGATTTCAATCTCAATACTTCAGTTGAACCCTAAAATGTCAAAGCAAAGATATTTACAGTATTTAACCACAAGTCCATTTAAGGATCCAAGTCAGAGCCGCCCTCAAACCTGAGTCTAAGGAGCCCGGGGTCACCAGCTGTTCACTGATCATTCAGCCGTACAAGATGCTGACAGAACTAAATATACATCTGTGTGTGTGTGTGTGTGTGTGTGTGTGTGTGTGTGTGTGTGTGTGTGTGCGTGTGTGTGTGTGTGCGTGTGTGTGTCCGATGCAGGACTGTGACACAAAGAAGGGAAGTGTTTCATTGCTGTGCTGGGAAGTTCTGACTGTATGGTCACGACTTCCCTGTTTAAGTGTTGGACTGTTCCTCACTTCTCTGCACTGGACTCATGCTCACCGTTAGAGTCAAACCTGTCCGGTGTCTTTGAGTGTCTCGGCTTCAAAATCCTAACCAGGACTGAACTGGAAAGTGTTGATGGATGGATTAGGAGGCATTTTCCTAAACTGATTTTTTAAGCTTATTTTTCATGAAAAAATAAAAGAAGAACTAAGACATTTCCCATTACACCATGAACGCTGCACTGGTTTAAATGTTTCATACCATAAATACTTATCCCAAAGACAAATGCAGACAGGCATTCAACCAGTGCATTGAGCTACCTCAAGAACTACTACTTGTACTGCTGTAATCAAACAGGAGAAATATCAAGAGAATAAGTCGACATCGCTTCACTCTGACAAACCAGTTTATGATCTACCACCTATAATTACTATTGATTATGATAATTAAATGTCAAACATCACCACAAGACAAAGGGAGGAGTAACGAGGCAGCGTGAAGAGGAGGCGTAAAAAACAAATACCTGAACCGAAAGTAAAAGCAAACATGGTGGTGGAGAGACGGAGGCAGTTTATAAACTGCTTACACACATGTTGACTGTCTTATTATCCCAACTGATTAGTGATTCAATAAGTACATACAGAGTCTATAGACTACACAGGAACTGTTGAAGAGACTCATCTCCATAAGCTGAGGTGTAATCCGAGTCAAGGCTCAGCCCAGCGTGGCCCTCTCACAGGGAAGAGAGACTCCTCGAATGGATTCTCACACCAGCAGAAGAATAGCTGACAGGATGCTTCACATGCAGAGTGAGAGTCCAGACGCCTCGCTTTATGCTTTCATACTGAAAGAGTAACATCAGATGTGTCCAGCTGACAGAAGGGTTATATTGGTATTTACTTCAAAGAGGACCAGGGGAAAAAAAGGCCTAACTTTTTTAAAGTTGGGTCTGAATTTCAGAATAACAGTATATCAAAATGTAAAGCCCTTAAATCAAGTTATGTATTCGATCTGCAAATTATTTGAGTGTAGCTAATTTTTATTTTTTTCTAGCTAAAATGTTCAATTAAGAGGAAAGTCTTGAGTGAACGCCGCCCTTAAAATGGAGGCACCCACAAAGTTTGAGGCATTTAAATAACGCCTTGGACCTGACATAATCCCAGCAGCTGAAAGAAGAGCTTTTGTCAGATATCTTATGACATGTCCAGACATGTCATGTGAAACACGTCCAGTGTTATATCAGCTGTCTAAAATATGATCCTCTCAAAGTCAGGGTATGTGAGAGGCAATCAGTCAGAGTACAAACATTAAAGTTTCTCCCTCTGTCTGATCAGAGGGGTTTGACATCTTTCTCTCTCTCTCTCTGTCGTCTACATAACACCAGACGCAAAGATTACAGAGCCTGCTCCAACAAACTCTCACGCCAAACCTGTGGCTGGAGGATTTTGAAAGAGACAAAAACCACAAACTCAAGGCAACTTTTACACTCTCATGATTCAAGTGTTTCAACTATTCAGGGGATGAACTCAGACTTGGCAAGAAGGATTTGATATTTATCTCTATGACTTTGGATTTAATCAAGATATTTGTAGAGCCACTTTCAGGGCTGAGTATTTATTTTATATTAAAGCTTTACGCCACCTTAACTAGACCTGGTCAGTGTTATCTGGCAGAAAGACTTTGGACGGGATGATTTACTGATAAAAGTTTTGCATAAACAAACAACATTGGCAGAGGAGGACCTAACCTCCTCTGTCAGCCATAACTTAGGTCTAAGCTGTATCTGGGAAGAGGAGAGGTATTTGAGATAACTCTGCTTCGTTTGTTGAATGTCAAGTATGCTACGCCGAATAAAAACCAAAAGCATCTATTAAAGGTCTGTAAATATGCTACGCTGGGCACGATAAGATATCATCACGCAGTAAACCACCTGAGTAATTAAAGTTGCTGTGATGTTTTCCACTGACAGATTTACAAGCAAAAAAAAACTTTGAGTGGCTCCTTTTAAACATCAGTTTCATACTATTTCTGTCTGTTCCAGGTTTATCTTTATTGTAGTTGATTGAAGAAGATAGCATGTATTATTTTGAGTATGAAAAACATGTTTAAACTTTAAGCACATGGTATACTTTCCAAAACAATGACACACCTTTAGGCCCTTCAGCTGATATTGGACTGTGTGTTGGTGGTAAATTGATTGACCCACATTAAGCCGTGGGCTCACATGCGTCTGTGAAGTTCAAGTACCAATGGACGGTTAAAAATTGTACCAAGCTGGTGAAGCAGCCTTGATGTTTTCCAATCCCTGCTGTAGACCAGTGACAAAACCTGTGACGCTTCATTTTAATCTAAAAGGTCAGAATCAAACTATTGTTGCAAAGTCCCTTTGTATTCATACAATCAACCCAATATTGCAAAAAAAATATATGAACTTCAACTGTCCAGGTCATTGTTAATAGCCACCATGAACCAGCACATACGGTAATTATAATAAGGGTACCAATAAGAGCAGTTTACAGCAGAAATGCAATACTATTTTATTTATCAATCAATTCACTGTACCTGTAAATGTACTTTGTTTATCATAATGAAGGAGCACCAAATCTTGTGTAGTAGTTTGGCTAATGGTGACATCTACTCAAATGAAAACTTTCACTGTTTGTTAATAAAATGTTTGGTTTTCTATTTTCAACAAGAGTTTTGTGATTAAGTTAAAAAAATAATAATTAAAAATAAAAAACAACTGAAAACTAAAAGAAATACATTACTTTTATGCAATATTATTTTAGTTATTTATTCCCATCTGTATTTGTAGATAAAGAGCAATGTGACGTTATGAATGCTTTTGCACAGATCTGTTACTTAAATATTTTGTAAACATTTTCTTGTACTAAAATGTATTTTATTTCCCCTTTGTCAACGCAAATGTATACAATACTATGTGCTTAATGTAAACACCAACATTTAAATGTTAAATAAAATCATCAGATCCATTAGTGATGTGACAGCTGTCATTATTGTTTAACCTGAATTATTTATTCACATGTTGTAGTTTAGCTTCACTGAAACAGTTCCCTGAGTATGCATTTATTAGCTTCATAATGAGAAAAAGGGGATTAAAAAAAAAGGTCAGAAAGTGTCGACTCCTCAGTGATGACGTTGCTTGTGTTGTTGACACATAGCTGCTAGCAAGCTAACTACACATTTTGACGCACAAGGATAGACGTATTATTATTTATTCAAAATGTGTAAGTCAGTACAAGCTAAGCAAATAAAATGCCAAAGCCAGCAGGACACAAAAAAATACATATATCATAGGAAGTCAAGGGAGGGGGAGGGTCGCTTCTCGATGCTATGCTAACACTGCCAACTTGTCAAAATCAGTTTGCAGAAGGGATTTTTTTCCTGTATTTTTAAAGTCAGCCAAAAATAACAACAACAAGCGTTAAATTAGACTTTTTTCTTTTAGGCTGGGTAAGCAGCAGCAGCATCCTTCTCCTGTAATGTGAACGTAAGTAGGTCACAGAGCAGCTAGCATGCAGCGGCCCGTGTTCACTCACGTCTGGACGGCTGGTTGGATTCACCCAGAGCTTTCCTTCCTCCGCTGCCAGGCTTCTTGTCAGTCGCGCTCCTGCCTCCTCCTGCGCTGCTGTTTTTCTTCCCTTTCTTTACGACTTCCCATTTGCCGACTGAGCCGTTGTTTGACGCCATTTCTCCGATCCTGAAGGGGTTTTTATCAGTCGACTTCCTGGCTCCTTCTTCTTCTTCTTCCCCGCTGAATGAAACGGACCAACGTCTCGCTCTAACCACCAACCAACGGCTCTGAGGATGATGATTCAGGCAACCGCGTGCCACGTCTCTTTGTCGGTATGACGTCAGAGTCATGCGTCGATCCGTTAGTTTCAATAGACTTTAAAAAAATGTCAAGTTCATACAAGTCTCTGATTTCAAATACACACATTACCTCAAGTCACCCCGAGTATTAAAAAAAAACAGCTTCCGTTCCATTCATTTGAATAGACAAACTTCACCAAAAAAAATGTTTTCTTTAACCGTCCCCAAGACCTCTTTCACATGGGTGACCATCACACTTCATAATAATTATTACATGATCAAGAAAACGCTTTATAAACAAGCTAATTGAATTGTTACTATAGAATTGTCAACAATTACTGTTATTATTGTATTTGATTTTGTTATATGGGCATTGCAATATCAAAATGTCACATTCATGCCAATAAAGTTCTGAACTCATTTGAATTCAGAGATTGACAATAAATATATAAAAACATATTGTATACATGAAAAATAAAAAAATAATTACGTTTTCTTTGAACAAATGTGAACCAGCATGAAGCTGTCTGTGAACTCAGAAACACTCACATCTAAAGCCAGAGTATTTGTTCACTTATTAGGAGGCGGAAAACACAATTTCCAGAGACAAAAATAGTTTAAAGTATTTCCGCAAAAGATTGCCAATTGAAGTGTGAAATTGTATAAAATTTAGCAGTTGCCAACTAACTTCAAGTTGAGCTTCATCTTTGTGTACGTTTTAGAATCAGGAGTAGGGATTAGATCATAAATGAGCAATAGAGTAACACAGAGAATGACAACACACACAATAAGGATTTCTTTAACCTCAGAGCTTTATTTCATTGCAGCAGAAACTCCAAATGATGCATGTTAATCATGTGGCTGCCATGGCAACAGATGTGTGAGAGGGGGTTCGTTGCTTTGTTCTCATGGGCTGGTCTGACAACACCTTTACCAGTCAGTCACATTAAATCACAGCCGAGGTTCACCTGCAACCTCCGCGGGGGTTATCAATTTTAAACAAACTCAATTAAATAGCAACAGAAAAATAATGATAGCAGCTACAACATTAAATTCAATTAAAACAGGAATACATTAGTATTTAGTAAGTAGTGTCTGCTGTAGTCTTTTTTTTTTGTTCATTCATAGAATTCATAGCCTGACACTTGTCTTATAAATTACTTCTACACTGACCCTGTCTGACTTGGCCATTGAGGAATTCAATGCAAATGATAAATCAAACTTCTTTAAAACGAGTCTACAAAATATAAAATAGCATCTTCCTTTATCTATTTTCTGGCTAACTGCATGTTGGCATGTTGAATCATTCAGTCCGTAAGTTTATGCTACATTTAGTGCAAGACCTTTAATTTCATCAAATTCACACACATTTTGTTGTCAGAAACTAGAGACAATTACAAAAGGTAAATAAATAAAAACATAAATACATCACGCCCTCTCATAAACAAGCTGTTAACAGTTTCATGAGCAAACCCTCTCCTCTGGGACAACTCCACAAGTAGGAATATACTTCTTTTTTTTTCGTTTTCACCCAGGAATGATGACATCTTTAAGCATATGAGCAATTCCACATTTTGCAATATGTTTGTGGGGTAAATTGTTGTTCACGTTTGTCACCATAAGCAGATTGTCGAAATATATACGTGCTGGCCTCTCTACTTCGGGGGGCTTGAAACAATTTATAATCATAGCCAAAATAAATAAAAAAACTGATCACATTGTGTGGAAAACATTGTGTTATTTCATATATAAACTCTGCATAAATCCTGTGTGCATTTTTGTGTGGTCACCAAAGAAAGTGCGTAATGAGAGAAAGTGACCATCTTCAAAAAACAGACAGATTGGTATCTCTGTTAGCTCCAGGCTGTAAGTGCCGGGGTTCCTTTAATTTCACTCCTGAAGCTTATACAGTTGACACAGTATCAGGTTAGACTAGCCCTGTCTGCGGTGCATCCGCCCCCTCTGGTGACAGGCTAGAGTTAGGTCGGGTAAGCCAAGTCAGGCTGCTGAGCCTTAGTCCAGACTGGTTTGGATTTAGTGTCTTTTGCTAGTCAGAGTTTGGGAAGCTAGGCTGTGCGACAAAGTCGTCGTTGTATGAAAACGCAGACGATTAGGTAGGAGGGAAGATAGTAAAAAAAAAAAAAACAACAGGGAAAAAACAAGGGGGGATGACAGTAATTATCAGGTAGTTTAAAAAGGTGGGTGGGGGGGGGGGGGTTAATGAAGGTGAGGAGGAGAAGAAGGAAAACTAAAAGTCCCCGTGGTTTCCCTCTGCTCCTTCGTCAATTTCTTCATCATCTGGTGGCGCAAATCCCTCCTGCATAGGAACGCAGAGGTCAGTGGCTGGTAGGATAAGTGCTCATTTCTGTGTGGGTGACGCTGCTTTCAACACAGCAACTCTTTATCCATAATATTGTGATATGTACATAATTATCTGAGACACGTCACTGTCATGTTACGTCATCCTGGGTTGCAATGCAGTGACTGCAGAGGTGCCTTGAACTGCAGCCATTATGCTTATAAGTAAATGCATTCTGAATAAATGTATTTTCTTGCAGCTATTTTTAATTGGATGTCCTCAATTATAACCTGTCCCCATTACACAGTCACAGACTTACACTCACACCTGGAAGTTTTCTTCTTCTCTAAGCTTCTTTGTCTAGTTGTCGCAAAATTGACCTTCACCCATGTCCTAATGCGCAAACACTTAAAGCGTCTCTGAGACTCATCAACTGTTTAAACTGTGTGATATTTTCTCATCACAACATCATTTTGAAAGACAAAGATATCAACACACTTGTGGATGTGCTCAAATACTGCATCATTTTCATAGTTATTATTAATGGAATATTTAAATGTGTTCATAAAACGTAAACAGCTAAGTAGAAACATTGTCTTTTCCAAGTAAGGAAGGTTTTTGTATGTAAGCTTTTATGTATTAATATGCTATTATTACATGCTATTAATGTAATGATCATCAAACAGCTGAAACACACTGTGATGGACAAAAGGGAAAAGTCCACAGAAACCAAAATAAAAAGTGTGTATGATCACAAATTGAACCTCAACAACAAGAGCCAAATGACTTATAGAGGAATATCTTAATGTGGACTGAAGAATACTTTTGATGAGATAAGAAATTAAAAAGAAGTCCAGTTGGTCTTGACTTAGAATTGTTTAATACCTTCCCCACACTGGACCCCAGGAAGAATAGCTGGACTCTTGGGTACAGCTAATTGGAATCCTAACAAATAAACAAATAAGCACACTTACTGGGTTAGTGGGTCGATTAAGTGGATTCGACTTGTAAGAACAATGGTGTTGTTTCTGATTCAATTGTGGTCTGACATATCTGGCAAAACCACTCTGTACTGTGTGAGCAGGTGAGTGCAGGCGCTCTGTGTAACCTGACTGTAATTACCTCTGTAGCGTACAGCGTGTCCATGATTTTCACGAGGGATGGGTGGTTTTCGTTGTTATGTTCCTGGCAGATGAGCTCGATGTCTCTCAGCTTTCCAAAGTAGAAGTCTCTCTCCTTCTCCAGTCCCTCCACAGTCAGCTTCATATCCAGCAGCTAGGAGAAAAAATAATGATAATGATGCACCTGCATATGAGACAGTATAGTATGGTGACCTATGGGACACTGGTGTGTGTAGACTAAATCATACTGGAACTGCTCACCAACTGGTCCAAACAAATCAGAAATGTGTTGACATGCCATTCATTTATGTTCATTACAGCTCCTTTTATTTCATAAAGAAACTGATCAACAGACTGTACGAATGTAAGAAAAGTTGAGTCTGTCCAAAAATGTCAGCAAAAAGTTTTTCATCACAGGGTACAGCAACCTTCCTTTAACTTTAATGTGTCAGGTTCCAGTGTGGGCCATCTGGGGCCTGTTCAGTATTCTCATGCTGTCCCAGTGTAAATTTGAAAACTTTTAAACAATCGAGGCCTACCTTCATGAATACTGAAGGGCACCATCAAACACGACATTCAATGTGAGACATGCAGCTGGCATCACGGTGGGCTTTAAGGTGGGTCACATGAGTCAGTGTTACCTGCTGGTTCAGCTCTACGAGCTCAGCGTCTCCTCCATTGCGGGACACAGGAGCACTCCTGCGAGTTGCTGTCATGTTGAGCTGCCTCTGAGGGGGGGGCGCAGTCTTTGGTGCTGTGGGAGACGTTCTCATAGGGCCTGAAAGACAGAAACACACACAGGTGTTTATCTATGTACCCTGGTTTGGATGGAGGTGTTTTCACTTTATTAGTTCAGAGTTTTTAGTTGATTTGGTTGTCATTGTTAATGTGGTCAAAGAGATATAGTAATTCAGCTGGCCACACTATCTTGTAAGAGCTTATGCTTTACTCGGATAATATCAGTGATGTTTAAAAAAAACATGTTTTTCATATTCATCATTTATCATATTTGGTTGTTTGCTCAGACAGAGTGCAAACAAGTACTCAAAATATATAAATTAACCAAAGTAGGATTAAAATCACAATATTGCTGAATGCAACAGCCCAATGGCAGCAGCTCTACTTTGCACATAAACACACAGCGCTGTTTTTGCCAGAGTTATAAGGAACTGTTTTCAATGAGAACCTTTGAAAATGTGCACACACACAGTTATTGTCAGACAATATAGAGCCTTAAATGAGCACCCTAAATTACAATCTGTGTAAGCGAGCTGCTCTGTTCAGCTTGTAGCTGCAGGATCCCTTAAAAGCAGACGTGTGTGTATTTGGAAAGGAGCAGAGCTGAGGGGCTCTGCTGGCTCGCTCCTGAGACGGACTGTGGTGCTGTGGAAACTTAAGCATTGACTAGAGAGGCAGCGATCATAGTGGTGGTCCATATCTGCTCTGATGAAATGAGGCTGGGGGACTGCCGGGGGGACCCAGCATACTGAACTCTATTTCCATCCATCTCTCTCTTACTGAGCCTTACACAGCAGGAGGCTGTTTAACATGAGTCTGGGCTGTTTTCCTTGCCACTGCAATACTGCAAGGTCCTTTGCTCATGAAGGACTAATATTGGGTCTGTGTAAATAATAAGACTAAAGTACAGTCTTGACTTCCTGTTTTTGTAAAGCGCCTTGAGTTACAAAAGATACAGTTTCCCTGACATCCAGATCACGTCAGGAGGGTGCATGTTAGTGCTGCGACCAGCAGCAAGTCACGTTGAGACAAATACAAATTGATTGATTGAGTTATTGGTTGATTGATTTAGAAGAGAGGACAGGAGGCTGGATGATCTGAGTTCTACATTTTAGCACCGAATTTCTAAAGAGAGAATCAGACAAGCTTATTCAGCTCAGATCAGTCAGTTTGGATGTATTTAAAACACCATCAAGCACTGACAGGCACACACACACACACACACACACACACACACACACACACACACACACAAACAGGCTCGATGCAGGAGGTTACCTGAACGAATGGGTCTTTTAGGTTTGTGGTGAATGGGATCACCTGGGTTAGAAGGTGGGGATGCGGATGCATGAAGTGTTGAACGTAATGGAATGAAAGCATTCAAATTCACACACAGCTGATGTGTCACACATGCCTATGTGTGTGTGAGTGTAGTGTGGATGTGTGTGCCGACTGTACCTTGGTTGGTCGGTGGCGGCGGCGTCCCCTCCTGGCCCTGTCGCATCATTATCGGGTCATAGTCTTTCCCGTCATAGTTGGCGTCAAAAAACTTCTTAAACCACTGAAGGAACTCAAAGTTATCCTGGAACTTACCCTTCACGAGGCGCTCCACGGGGATGATCTAAGAGAGACAGAAAAATAAAGAGAGAGAGGAAGATAAGAAGGACTTAAGTCCACATACGGATCCAAACAAAGGGCCTATACTTCGATCATGAGTAATAATTAATATGAGGACAGGACAAGCTTGATATCGCAGGGTCATTGTAATGGCAGATAGAAAATAAATTTATGAAAAAAAGCAATAAAAAGCAAAATCCACAAAGTGAAAACAGACCGGACTCAAACATCTACTAGGCTTTTTGAGAAACTGCAGTTTGTGGACTACACTGAACACAACAGAAATCATAACGCAATTATAATCCAAGAGAATTATAATTCCTGTGTTACTCCAAAACTGAAGAGCAAATGTGCAAGAGAGACACTCATGTTAGCAAATCTTTCTAGAGGACAAATCTTTGCTTCACTTTCTATATCAAGGAGATTTTGAAAAATCATAACAGGCAGACAGAGGAAGCTGAACCCAGGGCGAACATTTGTTTGACTCAATCTGATAGAATGAGTCTGTGTGTGTGTGTGTGTGTGTGTGTGTGTGTGTGTGTGTGTGTGTGTGTGTGTGTATGTGGTGTGTGTCTCACCTTGTCCACATTCATTCTCTTGAAAGAAGCCTGTAAGACCTTGAAATTTTGAATATATTCATGTTCCAATTTAGCATTGAACTTGACTTTCTTCATCAGTATGCAGCCTGGAAATAGCATGTCCATGAACTGACAGTAAGCTGAGCCTAGGAGGAGAAAAACACACATTCAGTTTTAGGACTGGAAGTACATTTAAACGTATATTTACAAGCACTTGATGAGAATAGAAAGTGTGTTACCTGAACCGAGCTGCTCGATTTTTGTGAAGTTGAGATGCAGAGAGTCGTTGACCCACGCTAACATGTCATGACGACTCAGGTTCTCTATAGTCATAGAGGTGGAGTAAACATTCACCGCCATCCTCCTGAACAAACACAAAGCACACACACACTTTATACAATACAGGGACTGATGTTGGCATGTTTTCTTGGTTCATCATTTTCAGTTAAAGGTGTCTGATTTGGCATAAAGTGGTTACTTTCTTGGCACAGAACATTCCAGTACAGAGCAGCTGTATGGTGCTGACCATTTAACCCTTTGTGAGGTGAACAAGGCCTCAGACTTTTTAAAGCAAGACTCTTTTGTTTGTTTCGCAGCCTCGAGTCTTAGTGTGCTTTCTCTATTAGGTGGCCTGCACTTTGGAACGAGCTGCCTGAGGAATTCAGGCTGGCCAATCAGTTTGATCTTTTAAATCCCTTCAAATATCACACTTTTATAAAGAGGCTTTTGTGTGAATTACTTGCTATGCACTGCTGCTCTTGAGTTTGGAATCACAGAAGGGCTTCTTTGCTACTTGAATCTTTCCTATGTTCGCCATTACTGCTGTTTCTATTTCTCAATTTCCTGTACATTCTGAACAGGTTTTAAATATTGAATACTTATCTTTTTTATTTTACTGCTATTGTTTTCTCATCGTGTGCAGAGCACTATGTCGACTGTTTTTTGAAAGGTACTATACACAAGCTATCAGCAGATCACGTATTGTATTTTTTAGTCGCCACAAAGTCTTCATCTTCAAGCTGTAGCCTTCAATCTTATACGTTACGCTTCAGAATGAGGAAGAGTAGAGCTGACAAAATAAAGTTTCTAACTGTGTTCTGCACCGTGTGTGAAGTTGTGGCGATCACATGACACATCTTTTTTTATTCCTTCCCAACAAAGTTATGGAACAAGTCGGTAAATGTGACAGGAGAGGAATCATATTCAGAAATGAAACCTTTGAGTCCAATCAATCTTCTTTTGAAGACGGGTATACAGAGTTTACGATGAGCAAACATTCATTACAAACATTACGCATGTCCTTCTGCCACACTGAGAATCTGTCAAGCTATATTTCTCTACACTAATCTTTGTCTTTTAATCTTGCTTGCTTCTTTGTATCACTGAAAACTTTCATCTAGACTCAACTGTGCTTTTAAAAAATAATAAAAAACTTTATTCCACAACTTTTAAGCAAATCTAAACTCTCACACTGCTGTTTTCACTGTTCAGGTTTAAATGTTCAAAACTCTGCCCAAGTGTTACATAATGACAGATTTATGATCATGTTCATCCCGCCTTTGTGCACAGCTCACCGCTGCACTACTATCGTATTTAGCCCTGCATATATTATTACTGATATGAGATATGCTTGATGGAGTGCTCCATGGACAGACACAAATAAATAAAGACCCACCTGAGCTGGGTGTGTGTTTGGTGTGAACTGTTCCAATCAGGCTGTGGTGGAGCACCTCTAAGAAAGACCTGGAGACACAAACCAGGATGAATTAGTTAAACTGAAATCTGTAGGATTAAAACTAAATCAAGTTTTCATTGTAGATTAATAATGTTCTTATTTAATAGATGCAAAACATTCAAGATGACATCCTCAAATGTGTCCATTGCCCAGAAGAATTCAGTTTACTCTTACAGAGGGCGACATCAAACCACAAATAATCACATTAAAAAGTTGTAATCAGAATCTTTTGGTTTATGAACTGATTATCTGAGAAGTTGACTGCTATTTAACAAATCCATGTTTGTTTCAGCTTGATTGAACGTCAGCAAACACCGGAGCTGCTCCAATCAGCTGAAAGATAACTGACCTGATATTCTGTATATACCCTTTAAATGTGACTTCCTCTGTACCTGTTTTCATTCATCACTCACTTAGTTGCTAAATCTGTCTCTCAGGTAATCCGTTGAGCCAATGTGAAACATGCTGTAACCAATCACAGTTAACAAAGGCATCTGAGATCACCAGCAGGGATCTACATATAAAACCTGCACAGCTTCCACTCATCACCCTGAAAGCTTGAAAAGAGGAACAATCCAACAGCACCAAAGAGACTGGCTCTAAAATAGACCTCCTACAGGTCAGGTCAGGATGGTGTGCTGAACAGTCACTTCCACTTTGCACAGCTTCACAGAGGTTATACTCCGGACATTTAACCAAGTTTATAATGAATTTAAATAACTATTTAGGCTTCCAACAACCAATGAAGAAGAGATAATGGAGATTAAACGAATACTGTGCTACAATGTTGGGCTAGTTTTGTCATGTGTGATGAATGTTTCAAAGTGTTTGTTGTTGTATTCTGGTCTCTAGAGTACTTCAACACTACCTCAAAAACATTATTATTATTATTATTATTATTATTATTATTATTATTATTATTATTATTAATATTATTATTATTATATGACTACAGTGATTATTTGTATTTCTTAAACTTACATTTATTTTCATGTATTGCTGGTTGTTTAAAGTAGGACTCAGAGAGATTAATACAGGTGATGCAGATGTTATAAAATCAACAAGTAATTGTGTTTAATAATCCTCAATAATTAATATTTACTGTCACTACGAATCTTGGAGGCTGTTCATATTTATAGATGAAAACATTGATGTACCAAGCCTAACCCTTTGCATTCATCTGCATCTGTTCAGCATTTCTTTAGTTTCCAATATTGTTTATATTTTTCAGTTTTAAAATCTGGACTTGTTTAAAAATCATTTATACTGTTGGTCATAGGTCCTTTTTATTTTTATACACGTTTCCTTCATTTATTTTCATTTGTTGTAAAGTACTGTATATTTCGTTGTACTGCCATAACAAATAAAACAAAGTCAAAGTCATTTTATTTCTAATCACACTTAGCCAATTAAACTGATCCTTAATCTTATTATGACCAAGTTTAAGGAAGGGAACAAAACGTGGCAGTGAGGAAAACAAAAATAGTCTGTGGTATATTTAATGTTTGTTAGAGGAATTTAACAAAAGTTAAAACATTTAAACAGTTAATTATCATTACACTGGTTTCCTCTTCTGTCGGAGGTTGATGGCCTGCACGTGTTATTTCACAATCCCACTGTAAAGCTAAACCTTGAACCTTGTGGCCACTGTCAATACAGCAGTCCAGTAGCTGTATAATGTAATCACGTAATGACAGCAGGTGAATGACTGACACCTTTCAGTTTCATATCTAATCTTTTGTTTTTATTGTGATGATACAGTTCACGTAAAGTGGGTCTTGGTTTGATCTTTTGATTGTACTGCAAAAGTAGTACCTTTGCGGTACTACTATTATTATTTTTACTACATCATACACTCCTTTTTTTAGACATCAATTAAGAGCTTACACTTTAAAAGGTAATTTATGGACATATTCAATCTAAAAATATATATTGTTTTAAAAAATACCTGAGAACTATATAGTAATAAAGAAGGAATACAGTCATGAATTAACTGCTCCTGTATCATTAAAATGACATCAAATAAAACCTTCTACGTATAAACAGGCAGGTGGTAAACATATTTAAAACAAGTGAAAGAAAGTTGTACCCAGTGGTGGCCGAAGAAGTGGGTATACTCCTAATTTTCTCCCCCAAATTGTTTTTTTAAGGTGACCCGTCCAGCAGAGGAAACCTGTTATAAACAGGGACACACTGGAGGCTCATCCCTTCACACATTGCAGCAAACTATTAAATATAATGAGTCCATCAATGGTGTAAATCAGAGGAGATGGAGAAGTGGGTGTACCCTATGGACACTGAAAAATTAGTAGATACACTCCCTGCACTACACTTTATTCTTAGACAACGACTTTTATTAGTCTAGTTTATTTCAAACATGTAAAAATAATAAAAGAAACAGAGAGAAGAAAGCAAGATGTAAAAAGAATTAAAAAGAATAAAAAAGCTCTGAAATACTTTCTATATAAATGGGATGTACACGTCAGAAAAGGAGCAAGAAGAAGTATAAAACCTTATTTAATCCCACCCCTTCTTTTTTTACATTAGTTATTAATCTAACTAATGTACGTTTTTATATGAAAGAAAAAGTGGTTGTACCGTATTAAATTAAAGAATTAAAGAAAGAGTGGTTAAAGGTCTAACCAGTATAAAATGACGTTATAGCCCATATAAACCAGTATGGTGACTGGACATTGCTCCATCTGTTGTCACGGGTGATCCGGGATGTTTGACAGACAGTTGACGGTACCGGTGGTCGGTGCGACACTCGCTGTAAACTGTACTGCTACTAGCTACACGGCTAACTAGTTCTACTGCTCAAGCTATCATTGTGGCTCAATTTCAAGACTTTTCACCTGATTTTTATAAACGCTAAGTGATTACAGTGAGCTTGTAATACCCCGGAGTGTAACTAAGACACGAGACTTTCTCCAGCCTGACGTTAACGTCCGTTACCCCCCTCTGAAGGCCTGTGGGATAACACACATACGCACGTTACCGATGGCGGAATAATTGTCAACGACGGGATGGTACAAGTATTTATCCGAGGCGTAAATTAAACACGCCGTTAAATGAAGTGATTTAAATTGTAAGGACGCACATTTTAAGTTAAGTTGAGTTAATGTGACTTACTGAAGTGCGACAGCGTCCCTCTCTCAGTCGTCCTGTTGTGTCTGATGATGAAGAGCTTTTCCGTTGCTATAACCCCCGACTGTTGCCTCGACAAGCTGCGCGAGACTAGACTGCTCTCTCCGATTTAAGCCGTTGGCAGTGCACATGCGCAAAGCAGTTGCCGGTATTTTACCTTCCTTTTGGTGAAACTGGTGGTCCCATGAGCAGCCATGACGGAGAAATGGGTTCATTCCCACACTAATCTCCAGTGACACTCTCATCTTCTTAGCTTCTCTTTTTTTTCACTCTGATTGCCTGTTTTTTCCCCCCCATTATTTTAAAACACACGATGAATCTATAAACCTAGTATAATTGTATTTCTATTGCATTTTTTTTAAATTAATGTAAACATGTTTTTGTTTAGTTTGTTTTTTTCACTTTTTACTATTTATTCGCGTTATTTTAAACTGTTGTAATCCCAAACGGAATCAATAGGGTTAGGGTTTATCTTTTTTCATATAAGCATCCCTCAACATTTAATGTAAATGTGAGGACTTGTATCCTTTGATGCACATTAAGCTAATATTGTTATAGAAAGCTACCACGTAATATTTGTAGTGTATCACTACTGTATTCAAGTGTTTATTTACATTGATTATAAATTGGTAATAATGTTTAATTCTGGAAATGTACTTTTATAACTGAAAAAAATAAATAACTTAAGCAGAGGGAACCTGAAATTGTGGTTGATGTGGTGCAAATCAGTTGTTGCATTTAACATAAGACGTTTCCTCAGGACAACCGGGGTAACATGCTTGAGTTTGTTGTATTTTCCATTAACACAAAGCTCTTTTTCGTCTGCAATTGGCACATTTCTTTTGTGTAATTGCATGTAGCCTGATTAATGTATTGCAGTTCTTTTAGGGTTTCTTTCATAACACAACATAAAACAGCAAATCTTGACACAAAGAAAAAATGACAGTATTACATTTTTTTTCTAGTTTTATTTTTTTTGCCATTATTCTCGTGGTAAGAAACAAGCAGCCACTTTACAGATTCAACAGGTTCACTTTCCAACACAACAAGAATCTACAAACACACAGCTCTGAGCAGCCACAGTGCTTTCAAAACAACAAAACCATACAACTATAAAATAATGTCGTTGTAGGTTATTGTAAAAAAAAAAAAAAAAAAAAAACAGCACCATTTTTTGTGAACTGGTGTCTTTTCCCTCCTCTGTCTCCCCGTGGTGCTCTTCATGCATGGGTGTAGGTGTGGGTGTGGCACAGGTGAATCACATTGGCACATTAACTTTTATTTAACTAAAAAAACAAAACAAACATCCTAAATATGTAGCACACAGACAGTGAAGACATGATTGGGTATAAATATAATACTGCTAGGCAGGAATGAGACATCATTAAGAGGTGAGAAGGTCAGTGGGTTACTTCAGACTGTGCAGCTCAATCTTCCTGCTCTGTGGAGACTGCTCAAACAATAATCCCATTTCATTTTCCTACAAACAAGAAGTTTACATCCATGAGATGCGTCAGAATCGCAACTACAAACGATCGTATTTGTGTTACTTTTAAGGCTCTCTGTGGTTTCGTCTATCAAATATGCATCATAACAATTTGAGTTTTGACTGTGCAAAAGCTAATTTCTCTTCTCAGAGAATCAGGTTTTGTAGATTCTTGTTGACGTCATGATGTAGAAACACTTCTTTAAGCATTTTTCAGTTCTGATCTCTCCGTCTTTCATTTAAGAAACTGAACCGACTTCTCTTCAGTCCTCGAGCACTTTGAAAGGTCTGAAGTTTCTGGGATATGTGAGTGTTGTTTTTCAGTCAGAGGCTGTGAAAATATAAGGATGGAAAAGTCTGACTCTATTTCGAGAGAGTAGCTGTAAGATCACACGGTGTTAAAAGCAGTTGGATTTCACCACCACACAGCACAGTTCATCCATTGGAAATAAAAACACTGTTAGAGGAACCCGCGGCACGGCAGGAAGCCGAGCACAGTGGGCGTTCAATCACAAACAGAATCCACACACATCTTCATATGAGTCTAAAGCTATGGTGTCTAAAGTTAACTGTATGGTTGTGTGTGTGTGTGACAGGGGTTTATTAGATTTCACTGAATCCAGTTCTACTTTTTTTTTTGTTTTAAATAATTCAGTCGACATCACTTCAGATAAACCATCAAAAACTGTACTGGTTTTATTCTTTCACAGTTTGTTTTGTTGGTACGAGCAGGGTGATAATGAGCAGACTTTGTCAATGTTAGTATGATCAGCTTGAATTTGGTAAAAAGTTTTAAAATTCAAATGTAGCCCTTGACTCTCTTGTAATTAATCAGGCCAGTCACTCCAATTACGACACAAATTAGAATCCTTTGGTAGATCACTGATCATCAGTTAGGTCTTCACCAATCACCGACACGTCCCCAAATGTATTTTCCGTTCTTAACTTTAAACCTGTGATTGAAAATCAGTGCAGTTTTCCTGGTTGCTCTGAGTTTCACAAAACAAGGAGAGTCGGACGGTTGAAGCTCCAGCACTGGTGTTTACCAGATACCACTGGAGCGACCCCCAGGAGGAGCCAGGATCCGAGCAGAGGACCTCTTCGGGATGTGGTCGTCAACCTGGGAGCCTGACAGGAAAACAAACGTTTCTTTTATTCAGTTTCACCATATAAAAATCAAGAAAACGACAGCAATGACATCTGTGAAGGTTCACAGTCACCCGGGCAGCTGGACTGGTTAAAGATCCTGAAGAGGTTTCTCCTCCTCTCCTCCGAAAGGCTTCCTCAGCTCTAAACTAGAGCTAGCGCCATTCCACCAGCCTTTCAGAGGAAAGTTGAAACGTCTTCAAGATCTTCAACCAGTCCAGTTACATTTGGATCAAGCTTCGAACATACAGAAATGAAAGTTTTAGTGTGCACCATAGCTAATTCTGAATATTTTCAGCTCACCGGAGAGGCTAAAGGAGGACTCATGAAGGTCCCTGACCCCCTGGTGTGCTCGGGGTGCAGCGCTCCCTTTGGTGGGTGTCTCTCCATCCATGGGGCCCAAACCGAGCTCCTTCTTCATGGAGTTTGCCACCATGGCCACATCACCGGAGTATGGATCCCTAGCAACCCCTTTATAACCCTGAGTCTGGAACAGAGAGAAAAGGGTAAAAGATGAGAAATAAAGACCCAGAACACGCAGACAGAATAAAAGAATCAAGATTTTTCACTTTTTTTTAATGCAAGAGTCGCTGAAGGTTCAACTGAACTTGGATCCCTGTTTGGCTTAGAAGCGCTCTTGGCTGAAGGGGGTATTAAGAAATAGATATGATCATTAAAGCCCTTCTTATAATAATCTCATCAAGAATTGCAAAAAGAGATGATGATACATTTATTCTACCATAAAGATAAGTTTCTGATCCTTAAAAGTGGGCTACGGTTCAAAGGTTGTGTCCATTAGAGTCGAAAAGATCTGTGTTTCTTAAAAGAAGCAGACCAGCATATTCTGACTCACTAAATTCAAGATTCAATATTCCATTTACTTGTCACTTTTCTCACGTATCTGCATAAATAGGAAGAGGAAATGCTGTTCTCCCAGCCCCAAGCAGTGTGACATAGAGACATCAATAAACCTAAGGGATCAAATCAGTTCTAAAAGTACAGTAAAACAATGGCAATAAGAATACCACAGATAATATAAAGCAGAAAAACTGAAATAGAAGAAATAACACAATCATTCCATCTGTGTCTAAAGTGCAAGTGCAGCACATACCCCTCTGATACTGGCACTCAGTATACACAGAAACAGCGGTGGGACAAAACATTAATACGACAAAACTTCTTCTTCTTCTTCTTCTCATATGGTACAAGCATGAAATCGCTGTTGCTAATCAGTATTATTAATAATAATAATAATTTTAAAAACAGATGTCCCTGTCAGTGTGAGTCACTGCGTCACGACTTTAAAAGTCTTCACACTGGTGCTTATGACATAAATGAGGGGAACGTGAGACACGCTGTCGAGCTGTGTCATATTGTTTCTATTTTATTGCATCATGTCTGAGGTATCATATTGTATCATATCATGAGTACGCCTGTAATTCCCATCCCCAATTTAAACACTATTGCATCAAATAGGATCTTTTCCACAAAGCCTGACTCAAAGTGACAAGCAAATAAAAACTGAAGAGTGAAGTTTAAAATTGTAACGTCACTATCATGAACAAAGAGAGACTCATTAAAAATTAAGGGCTGCGACAAATCTGTCATCAGGGGATACACACAAAGCACATACTGCAGAAATCTGTAAACTACTGAGCAATAATTCTATAGTTAGCAGCCTCAGTGAGCAATACAATCTATGTAGAGTATCTAAAACTGAGCAGGTCCCTGCAGAGGCTTGATGGACGAGGTTTATGCAGAGCAGCAGTGCAGTAAGAATCAATATGATGGGTGTGTCTGCAGCACGTCTGCTGTCACTTCACAGAATAAGAAATAAAAAACAAGAGAACCCAAACAAACCTTTTCTCTCTGCACCATTTTCTTGTAGAGGTAGTCAGGGAAGGTGCGCTGTGGGTAGAACTTTCCAGAGCCCTCAGCACACATGAACACCCCGTTCTCACACACCAGACGGCCTCGGCTGATGGTCACCAGGGGAACGCCGTGGCAGCGCTGCCCCTCGTACAGGTTAAAGTCTCCGCCTTGCGCCTGAGTGCTCACAGAGATCGTCCTGCACAGACAGAACACATATTTATTACCCGAGTGTTTCTTCTGGACAGACCATAACGGCTCAAGTGTAATCATGTCCTCATGTAGAAAATACAACTGCAAACCTTGTCGCGTCTGGGTCCCAGACCACCACGTCAGCGTCGGCTCCAGAGATAATACGGCCCTTGCGCGGGTAGAGGTTGTAGATCTTTGCAGCGTTGGAGCTCGTCACTGCCACAAAACGATTCTCGTCCATTTTTCCTGTAACCTGCAGATATAAGTTTATTGACAACATGATAAGAACAATACTACTACTACCCCCCCACCACCCTCAAAAGAGACCCTCAAATCAGATAAACTGCACAGTCGTATGCCTCTGACAAGCTGAAATTCACATCATTTATCTGTTGTACAACAAACAGAGACAATGTGAATGTCACTTAAAGGAAGGGTTGGTCATTTCCTCCAGACACACTTTTTAAGATGTTGGTTTAAATTGTCTTAAAGTCCTGACAGTAAGTAATAATTCATGTGCTTTGAAAGAGCTGTCGCAGTTGTAAGCCTGTAAAAACTTTGACCAATGTCTGCACTCGGTTCGAGTTTTGTGAACCAATCAGGCCTCCCTGTCTCCTTGCTTGTTCTTTACCCTTAGCATGCACGAGCCCACACTCAAAGAATGAGCTGAAATCCACTTCTGGACCAATGGCGCGAGTGCATGTAAGTGAGGGACGTGGCTTTTATAGGGAGCACAGAGGGGAGGGCTGCAGACGGAGCTCGGAGAGGATGCAACTTTCATAATCACGCTGGTTTTTGAAATGCCCTGCCCTGTAGAATAAATGATCCAAACTTATCGGCAGGTTTGTATGTATTAGTATTTGTTTGAGAATACGTACCACTCCTCTCTCCCAAATGACACTCATCCTGTCCTGGACTCCAGGAACTCCGTGAGGGATTTTCGTGAAGTCCTCTTTGCCCAAAGCTCTCTGCTTGATGCTGAATGGACGGTGCTCTGAGGCCACAACACTCAGAGTGTCACTGAAACAGAAAACACATTTCCATTTTACAGTGACATATCTCTGATATCAGTCCCGTTTACAAATACAAAGCAATCTATGCATGTACTGTTCACTTACTTTCCCAGCAGGCCCATGAGGTACCCAGGTGTGTTTGGGTCGAGACGGAGAGGAGGGACGAGGACATGTGCAGCAGCATGAGCCCAGTCCTGGTGGTAGTAATGCATCCCATTCAGCACCGAGTGAGCTACCGTGGTCTCTGCATGGACCACCTTACCTGCAGCCAGACGAGGTCAAATCATTTGTTAGCAAAGTCTTTATTTACTTCAGATCACCTCCACTGTCAAAAGCATCATGTCAGGAATGTTCTCACCTTGCATCTTAGCAGCAGAAATCATGTCTCCAGCAGCCATACTGGACACATTCACCAGGTAGATTGGACAGCGAGCCTGCAATCACAAGAGCATTTTTTCATTGAGCAATGACACTCAGGCTACAGCAAGCAGACAGGAGATTAAAATCTGATTGGTTTACCCTGTTGGCGATGGTGACGGCTCTGTGAGTAGCCTCAGACTCGAGCTGTAGACAAAGACAGGAGCGCACGATAAATTCAAAGAATAACCTAATGGATCTTTTATCTTTAGTAAAGTCATTACATTCACCTCTACACTAAGAAACAACAAAATATGTGTATGCCAGAGGAACAAAAACGTGACCTTAAATCCTTCAATACACATTTTAATAAAGGAGGACGTTCTGAAATGTTTTCTGTTCTTAAAAAAAGAAGAAGTAAAAAGTGATTTCTTAACCAATGATATTACCTCCTCAGGTCGACTGACTTCGATACCCTCTGGTCCGCTGATACCCAAATCCAGAGCTTCTTTGGCACTCTAGCAACACACACACACACACACACACACACACACACACACACACACACAGATACACTTAAAGCGAGAATGTGTTTCCCTAAACCCCTCGCTGTTTATAAAGTCTCACATGTTTTATTTCATTGTGAATGTGTGTGTGGTCAGTGTGTTGTGGGGTATGCACCTCTGCCACCAGCTCTCCGTTCTCAGCGTGGACGCGTGCGATGGCCCCGATGTCCTTACAGGTCTGCAGAGTCTGGTAGAGCTCCGAGTCCCTCAGCATCATCATGTCTTTATAGGCCATGTACATCTGGAAGGAGTTCACTCCGTGCTCCCTCACCAGGGTCTCCATCTCGCTACGCACCTGATGGCAGGACAGAAGTGAGAGGTCAAAGGTCTGAAGTTGTTGTGACTAGCAGTACAAGCAGTGAAACACTTTGGAGGTTTATGTTGGCGAGGGCCGACAGGGAAGAGGATAAAGCACTGTGAGTGTTGGCACAGAGGGAAAGGAAAACTGGGCGGTGTGTGTGTGTGTGTGTATATATGTCTGGTGTGTGTGTGTGTGTGACTGCGTGCATGTCGTTGTTTTAGCTATATGGGGCGTGAAATGAGCTTGGAGAGCAGCCAGAGTAATATCCCTCTGCTCACATTGGTGAATAGCACAGACCCACAGAGACTTTCACCACACTGAGAAATGTCTTTCACTTACTTAAAATCTCGTCAATATTCTCAATAAACTGGAGTAAGAGGCCGTTCAAATATATAAGGTTAATGTATTCCACAGACTTAATGAAATCATGATGCATATAAAGTACAGTACATGCAGCGTCATCCTCAAGTTAAAAGGCTGTTATCGTTTGAGGCTGACCTTATGTATCCTTCTGCTTGTCTTTATTTCTAGATTATTCTTTCTTTCTTGTAAAACTTGTTTTTTCTCCCTGAAATATCA
The DNA here is from genome assembly GCF_947650265.1 of Symphodus melops. Taxonomy (NCBI): domain Eukaryota; kingdom Metazoa; phylum Chordata; class Actinopteri; order Labriformes; family Labridae; genus Symphodus; species Symphodus melops. The sequence goes on from NC_136691.1 coordinate 4,313,133, forward strand.
AAGTGTGCTCCATAAATCTCCACAGCTGCAGTGACAGTACAAAAGTAACATCAGGTATAAAATCTCAACAGCATAGACAGTTGTGTGGATTTGCAATGTAAAATACTCTTTGTAAGGCGGGCGTCTTTAAGTTTGTGACAAAAAGAGAGATTTGAAAACATCCGCTGTTCATTCAGAATAAAAAGAGCATTTTGGCTCATTTGAAATCCTCTTCTTATACATCCATTATTGAAGAATTGCTGCCAGATCAATGTCATTATCTTTGTAACCATTGCATCCTGGCATTGAAAGTGTAAAATAACGGTGATATCTATATATACAGACTAGCATGTATACAGGAATGTGGCACATGCACAAAGTCAGCAGATGATAAATAAGAGATATTAAAGCCCGAGGCTGAATGAGCCGTGTTGACTCACTGAGCATGTGTGTTAACCTACTTCATGTTCGGCTGAATCTAGGTCAATACACAATTCACTCATATAAGTAAAATGGTTTGTCTGCTTTATGATTCGTTCATTAAGCTCAAAGCTTGTGGAGCAAAGACATCTGTTTATGAACACTGTGATTGGAGGTTTTATCCCGTGCTGTTCACTGGTTCTGGCAATTTGCACCCATTGACCCTTCTTCGACTTACCTTGGGACCCCACCAGGTCACCCCGACATGCAGAGCATAGTCGCAGCACGCCTTGGCGTCAGCCAGAGCTCTGCAGCTCTCGTAGGCGTCCAGCAGGGAGCAGTGCTGCTCAGGCAGGACGAGACCCATCACCATGGTGGTACCACCCATCAGAGCCGCCTTGGTGAGGAGAAGTGAGTCAGGGAGGAAGGAAGGAAGGAAGGAGATAAGAGAGATGTATTAAAACCAAGAACAATGATTTCACTGTGAAGCGCACAGACACAGCTTGTCTCTGTGACAATAAGTAACAGTCTTTTCTTATCAACTGTCTCATCCTCTTCTTACAGCGTTCGTTGTTTCGTCCTAAATGGACTGTGTTCTTGTTTGTCTGTGTCTCACCGTGTCTGTGTCGCAGGTCTGCCACACCCTCCCGCTTCACACTGACACACACATTTAACACGGGAGCTCGCTGCTCACCTCCTGAAACTGCCGGCAGATGAACACCTCAGAGACGGTGCTGCTGCTCTCTCATTCTGCTGACCCGCAGTGGATGCTGTCACTTGTGTGTTTGGAAGTGCAGAGTTAAGCCTTTTGAGCAAGATTAATTTAATAACCCTGAAGTCTTTATTTCAGTTTCACTTTGTTTGTACGTTTTCTTGTTTTTGGTAACTATTTTTAACAAATGACTGTGTGGGAATTGTTCTTTGTTCATATTCTGTTTATCGTAACATTTAAATGAAACACTTGTAAATCTTTACTTTAAAAGGCTTTGCAGCATCTTTTCCTTCAGTTTTTGTTTTTTCTGAAACATGTTATGTGACTCCTGTAGTTTCTAATACAAGGCCTGCTAACAGTGCGAACATGTAAAACATTTGAGGTAGACAGTTACAAGTTACGAGGGAGACAGATCAGGATAAGAGGAGAAGCTTTTTATTTTTTATTGCTCTTCTCCAAATGGTTTATTTGCATTATTGGTTTTGTTGCTATAGGTGTACATGTGTCTTCTAACCACATGGAGAAGATATAGATGCAGACCTGATCTGACTGCTTAATATCCTTTAAAAGTATAAAGTTATATTTGTTTGAGAGTGAAGAGTAGGAAAGAGAAATCAGGGCTGATACTTAAAATAACAATTTAGTCTATTGCCATTCTTAAAATGGCATTCGTTTTCAGCACTTCACTCCTCTTGAAACGTCACTGATCTTTTCCTGAGACGGTGTAAGATTTGCTCGAGGGGCCGAAAAGGTAATCTTTGTCTGTTCACTTTGTGGAAGTCAACAAGCTACAAAAAGAAAAGTTTGTCCCGCAGGTCGTCTGCTCAATAAAACACCTCTTCTCTGAGGATGTAGTCAGATTTTCTGGCTTGTTTAACATTAAATTGATCTAACACAAAAAATAAACACGGGTGAGGACATGAGCAGTGAAAACAAAGAGCAGGTAGAAGGACGAGAGGTGGATGGCTGGAGGAAGAGGAGAAGACTGACGGGGTAAAGGGAGTGTCTCGACTGCAGGGAAAAACACTTTTTGTGTCGTCATGACAACAGATACTGCTCAGCCATGCCTGTCACATGTATCCAGCCCCGTCCTCCTCCTCTTCTCTCCAGCCACGTCACCTGTTCAATATCCTCCAGCAGGGATATTGGGAAAACAAGGCAATAATCATTCATGAAAAAGGAAATGAACGGAGAGAAATAAAACATGAAGCAGAACAAAAATCATTTCCAGTCCAGTGGAGTCACAGAAACCACAAAAACAGGTGTTCCCGATGAAACAGCACTAACAGTCAGTGACTATAATAAAAACAGCCTGCGTCGTTCCTGCAGACTGTCGGCGTGTTGCAGACAGGGGTGGGGTCATCTGGTTTTAAGCGACGGCTGCACCAGCCAACCAGCAATCACCTCTTATATTACCATAGTAACCAGTCTGAATCATCTGCAGCGTCAGCATCGGATGCTTTTACATACATATTTATATATTTGTATTCTGTGCGTCCAGTGTCATTGATCACTGTCAGCGTGTGAAGACATGGACACAGCCGGGGATTGTCTGTTTGCATGGCCTTAATTGAAATTTACTGCCAGTGCAGAAACAGAGAAAGAGAAACAAACACATCCAGCAACCGCCTGGATTTTCATCAGTGACGGCTGGAGACGGCAGCAGCAGAGCGTCTTTCAAAGTCTTTCCTCCTTTTAGTGTCTGCATCTGGACCATCAGCAAACAAACATCCAATTTTAGACTCTTCTACATCACAAAGCTGCGTGAGACGCCGATGAAGAACCGAACCAATAGCGACGGACAGTTCTCGTCGGTGAAGCATAATAGGTCTGTTTTGTTCTGATGAAACTGTTTGAAACTGGTGTTGCTAAGCAGAGTGATATTTGCCACCAAAACTGGGAGGAAGTCGGAATCAGCAGGACTGCTGGGAGCCAAGTGGGAAACAAAACGTCTTTCAAACCACACACGTTTAGAAAACCTCTTCTTCCTGCTCCGTCATATTCAAATGAAATACATCTCTACAGGTAGACTAGAAGCCACATGCTGAATTTCTGCAACAACAAAGACGATTAGTGATGACACAAGATATTCATTTGTCATCACACTGAAAGAACCATCATTGTGGTTTCATCGTCGCCTCACGCTCATGGTTTTAATCTTACAAATCTCTCTATAAGCCCAACGTAGTAGTGCACCCCCTCTTTGCACTGATCACTGACAGAATAGCTGCCGTACATGGTGACATATAAACCTCGCAGAGTGCTTTATAACATGAACCCCCCACTCTGTTAAAGACTCCTAACCCCTACTGTGACGATAATCCCCTGACGTGAAAGTCAAACAGGCAGACAAAGAGAGAAAATGTGTTTATGTCCGGAGTGTGTGTGTCGGTGTGTGCAGCAGAGGAGCAGCATGCCATGATATCAATATCAAACGATAATGACAGAAAACTAAATAATTAGGAGATTCTTTTAGTCCCCTCCAATATGAAATATGCTGCTATAGTAGATAATCACATAACTATTAAAATGAAGCAGAAATAAGATCAAGTAAGACCCCCGTCTGTCTGTCAGAGAGGGGGAGTAAAGAGGGGAGAGGAGGACAGTGTGTGTGAGTGAGACTTGACTGATGTGAGAGGAGCAGAGAGGCTCTGCTGCTGGACTCTACGAGAGGCTATCAGTGTCAGAGAGATTACCACTGCAGAGCTGTGATCAGCCTCTTTCAGCTCCTCTCATACTCCACCTTACTGTTCTACACCTCCGCTGCTTTCATCCCCTCCTCCTCCTCCTCCTCCCTCTTAGTCCTGCAGAGACATCAAAAGGACCCCTGCACTCCTTACTGAGGAGAGATACTGAGCTGCTTTGAGCATATTTCAGCTGCCTATTTGAATCTATCAGTGTACTTTGACACATTTTAAATGGATCAGTGCAGAAAGTGTAAGTTAAGTCTGCTGTGTTTGGTTTACAGTCGTTGGTGTTGCAGGTGAAAGGATTCATTCATTTTATTGAGGTTTTAAGATATTTCTAAATGAAATGTAAAGAAGTAGAATCTGATGAGAAGACGTGGGAGAGGCTGATATGAGCAGTGGATTTTACTCACACACCGTCCTCACACTGTAAATACTCACATCACTGTTAAGCGAGGTGAGTCACTTGAAAGTCCTCACAGCCCATAGTGGAAACACAAAGTAAAAGACGGGTTTAAAGAACTCTTTGTTTGGTCGACGAGTCAATGACTTTAGATGTTTATACAAGTCCTCGCATGACCCTGTCTCTCTCAGGATGCTGCAGATATTACATGTCTTTAAATTTTATATATAAATGCAAATGTTTTTTTTCTGAGGAAAACTCTTGGCAGCTTTTGAGCTCTGTTCATGTTAATGTTACAACCACATAACACAGCCCAACCCAAAAACAACACCAGGCACAAGAATGCATGTACAAACAGACCCTGTTTGCATTCAAATTTCTCCTGGATAAATATATATGAAGTGCCTACGTAGAGTGTGTAGTGGGGAGGGGAGGTAGGTGATGCAGAGGACACAGTGAGGAGAAAAGAGAAGAGGATGGGGAGGAAAATAGTTTTGGGGATCGTCGGTATTTCACATAAGCCGTTGCCGAGGAAACATCCTCCTCCTCCTCCCACACATATGCCCCCGGATTTCCACAATAAGAGCGGGGGTTGGTTGCCATGGCAGCAGGGTCAGTGGGTAGGGGTTGACGACTGGGGGGGTTGCTGGGGTAAAGCTGGCATGCAGAAGATTCAACCTCCCACCCGTCCAAATTCCTCTCACTCCTCCTTGGCTGCTGTGTTAATCATCCTCAGACCTGATTGAACTCAGATCCAGTGTTTTTAAAGTCCTCGCAGTAGAGGCCATTTATTAAAGGAACCACTGGAGCCATCTGGAAGTAGATAAATCTACGAGAAAAAGGTCCTAACAATAAATATCTTCTTTTGGTACTGAGCAGAGGGACACCCAACGTGAAGCACAGCACACACTCATTTCAAAATAAAATTGTACTTTGAGTATTCCACATTATTTTTAGATGTACATGCTGCTTATAAACGTGTTTGGATTGAGTTGAAGAGTCTGACCTCTCTGGTTGAGTAAAAGTGTCTGAAGAAACCAAAATCCCTTCCCCTCTTCTCTCCCCTCCTCTAAAATGTGTCAACAGAGACGCTGGCAAAGTGCTCGTGTGGTTCATGTGTTAGCAGATGAAACATTCTGGTCATGTTATTTTTTTAGATACACACCTGCATAATAAACACACACACACACACACACACACACACACACACACACACACACATTTGCTTCATCAGCACATTGAAAATATTCCTGGAGTTTAACACTTAGAAATAAATTGCCCCACTTTGTCTTTATAAATCTCAACATGAGAGGATAATGACGACATTGTAGTCCAGGCACAGTTCAGTCCTGCTTTATGTTCCCAATGTTATTTTTTTTTTTTCTAAATTATTCTTTCTAAACTCAAAGAATTGTTGGACTGAACTATCCAATAAGAAGGAGCAACGGTCCTTTTGCCCTAACATGACTTTTTTCACACAGAGCTCCGAAACACAGACTGGGTTGGTTTGATCTTTGCTCTCAGGATAAATGATGTACAGACACTGACACGCCCTCCTACTCTCTGTTGACACCTTCGACTTAAAGTGATAAAAAATACGTCAGACAACATCAACGTACAGCCCACAACGTTCTCCAATACGTCGCGCTGCAAGGCGACAATCACACTCCCTCTTAACTGTCCTTTGAATTCTGAAGTCACCTCGTTGTTAAATCATCCTCTCTGCTCCACGTCTCAGGGGAATCAGTGGAAAACATGCAGAGCATTCGATAGAAATGAGCCAATGAATCCCCGGTACAAACGATGTCTGGACAGGTGTGTGGGAAAACAGAAACTCGTGACAGCTGTTTGTGTTTGCTTCCTATAGGAGCGGGATGAGAACACGCGTGTGGTCGTTAGTCTTGATGGATGTATGAAGCTGAGAGCGAACATTTGAATGTCGACGAGACAGAGAGTGAGGAAGAGAGAAAGTATGTCTGTGTATGACAGCTGTGTCTGGATGCTCAATGTGTTTAATCACAGGCATGCTGACGAGCCTCGTCATAGCAGGGTCCTGTGTGAGCTTGTTAGTGCGTGTGTGTGTGTGTGTGTGTACCTTGGTCCCACTGTAGAAGTCATCCTGAATGCTGGCGTTCATGAATGTCTGCTGCAGATGCACGCATGTGTCTATTCCGCCCGGCAACACCAGCTTTCCCGAGGCGTCAATCACCTTAGCTCCACCTGGGATCATCAGCTCCTTTCCAACCTGCAAGCAAGAACACAAACACACGACTTTTTCAATGTTTTGTTCCTATGAAATGCAATCAAAGTCCAATGACATATTGAAGAGAGTCAAAATCAAGAGCTCTGGGACTAAAGCTGGCTACACACTGGAAGATTTTAATTCAGATTCTGGGGCCAATTTTCCCTCCTCAGCAATTACGAGCGTGTAGACCGATTCCCCGCTTGATGCAACTGATCATTATTCCCAATAATCCTCAAGTGTGTGGTGTTCATACGATCATTTTACTGCTCCTGATCCAGTCGGAGCCTCCTGGATCTGAAATCATTGATATCACACATCAGACATGTTTGATATTTTATACAAGGACAAATGACAGGACGGCCAGCTGACCACGTAGAAGGTCCTCCATATTTGTCAATCATCCTTAAATATTCTGTGTCATCAATTCTAAGGAGCCATTAAATGCTGATGAACAGATCATCCATCAGCGTCCTCTCTGCTGAATATGGTTGTGTGATTTGTGTTAGCGTGATCGTTTCAGGCAGTGAGCAGCTCAGCGTTCCAGGTCTCTGAGTCTAGCTCAACCTCTTCATGTAAACCGCTGCGAATCACCATGACAACAACCACCGGGCTAATTATAGCATTCACAATCATCGCTGAGTTCACTCAGAGTTTCAGTCTCTTCATGCAGTGTGATTGTGACATGAGTCGGGCGAACAGCTGGGGAAACAGTGTGTCAACGTGAGCGTGTGTGACAGGAACACGAAGTAAAGGTTGGAGCTTTGTGTTCTTCAGTGTGAAGGGATGTTACCTGCTGAATGATGCCGTTCTCGATGTAGACATCTGCCTCCTGGGTGAAGTCATCGTTGACCACCTTTCCTCCCTTGATGAGGATGCGCATCGCCCCCGTGTTGGCCATTGTCCTACAAGAGCAACAGAAAAAGACTTTTAAGGTCCAAAATGAAGGCTGTGGATCAAAGTGTCGCGTAAGGGGGACGACACACAGGAAAAGCTGTTTGATGACGACCAGAGTGTTCCCTATGAAGGAAACGAGTGTCGCTGGAGTGTCTTAAAAGACGAAGCACCGACGTTTGTATGTAGTGTGCAACTATGTCAGGAATGCGTTTAGCAGCCTCCCTGCAACCATTATATGGAAATGAGTTGTCAGAAAACCACGACGCAGATTGAAGAGTTGTGCGTCTGAATGACTAGGATACAAGGGGACAATCATATATAATTACAGCAGAGTGCTCAGTCTGTCTTTGCTGCTGAGTTACACTGGCTGACTGTCTTCTCGTCCTGAGAGACTGAATACTTTTGTGCAAGCTTTAAGTGTGTCAGCTCAGTCTATGAAATATTAAGAGTCGAGCAGATGATCTATTATTTAAAAATCTATTACAGTATCAGAAAAAATGTGACGGATTCTCGGATTTCTGCAGGAACAGCCGGGAGGTCTGAAGTCTCCTTAATGTGTGTGTCTGCTCAGTAACCATTCAGCTCACATTAGAAACATGTTTTATGTCATACAGCAGAGTGTCTGGAGATGGAGCTAATGAAAGCATCACTCATCGTTGAACACAGTGGAGAGCTGCAGCACGAGCTTGATCATTTTCCATCCCTTAAAAAGGCTTCAAGTTGACATCACCTGACAACCTTCAGAAAAACCAAGTTATTAGATAAAAGTTTTAGGACCGTCCAGAACACACGACAACATTTTAATCAGAAAAAAACCCCCAAAAAACCAGCAACGTCCTTGCCAGAGTGATGTTTACTGACTGTTTCTGCTTACATTGCTGCAGAATGAAAGGTGACAAATATGCAGACGGCTTTGTAATAATGGATATATGTTTGTGTTAATAATGCTACCGTTTAGGATGCGGAGGGACATGTTTATCATTAGGTGGCAGGTTCCCACCTTCATGAAATAAAAGTGAAGCGTGTTAGTGTGTGAAGTGAAAGATGTGAATATTTTCTAACTTCTGTTTTTTCAGCGTTCAGCTCTGACAAGCTGTAGTGGAAACAACAGTCAGGAAAATGTAACTATTTAAAAAATCAAAACAATCACTCAGCTGACTTTTTCAAGCAGATTTGACAAACACCTTCTCTTGTTCCTGCTTTTACATCATAAGATAACTACATATTTGGCTTTTTGAAATACTGATCCTGACTCAAGTTATCTTCATAGAAAAGGTTCTTCTTTCTTATTTCATGGTTCAAAACATTGACTCAACAACGCGACTGGCCTGTTAAATAATGCAGGTTGTAGCTCTAGTTTCTACAAACATATGAAGGAAGATCTGTTTAAGGATTCCTGTTCTAAAAACACGGATCTCATTAACCTAATTTCATGCATTTGTAGTGCACGCTGCACAATCAGCACATTTCACATTGAATGCCTGGTGGCGCTTCTCGTCCCCTCCCCCTCCCTCCCAACAGACTAATACTTCAGCTGGTTCACGCCACACTTTGACGATGTTCGGAGACTTCTGTCCCAGGGTTTCATTCGTGTTCTATTTGAACAAGGTCTGCACATGTTCTCTTACATGTTTGGATATTTAGAACCGGTTTGCAGCATTGAGCTGAGAGGACTAAAACAATACACACTGCATGTAGACGACACGGCTTCACCTCCAAACTCAAACCCCAAATAAAGTCTGGATGAACGTCTGACTGACATCGACTGGATTTGTGTGATTTTAATGAAACACGTTTTATGAGTAAAGTATGCTTTGCTGCTGTAACACTGGATGATGTCATCGTGGTGTTTTTAAAAAAAATCTTATCTCGAAACAAGAGTAAGTAAAATCACTACTCCAAATATTGCATATGATGAATTAATACACATGATACTTTGCCATGCAATTATTGACAAAGAGAACTTGAGCAAGCCTAATGGGATCAACTAAGTGGGAGCGCGCTCTACAAACAGCCCTCTGTGTGCATGTGTGGATTCTGCATGGATGGCTGTATGCAATGTGTTTGATTGAGGGACACAATGGCGTCCCAGTCACACAGAATCAAGTCAAAGAGATGGAGGAGAATGGAGGGAGGAAGGAGAGGAGAGAGGAAGGGAGCGACAGAATAATGAGGAGAGGAAAGACCTGGTACGCACCAACCAATCAGAAGAGGCTTTAATGGGTCCAAAGAGGTTGAGAATGGCTGAGGGGAAAATCCACACGAGGTTTCAGGGTCATGTTGGTTAACTTACTTTGTAGCTCATAAAAACGTACCAAACCTTCCACAATGCTTTTAATTATTGTTATTCTTTTATGCACATCTAATAAGTTTAAGTGTTTAGAAAATGTGCATACTATTCAGCTTTACTCATACTATGAATGAACCCTTTTACTTACGCAGTGACCAGAAATCCTTTGGCAGAGGGTCGGACTGCAGTCCATCCCAGAGGAGATTGATGGATGAAAAAAGAGAGAAGACATGAGGGGGATTGATTGTGAAGAGACGAAGGATAAAGTGAGTGTAGTAAACATGAGGGGGGAGGAGGGGGGGGGGGAAGGGGGTCGCAGTATGGAAAGCAAGGCCCCGAAGGCCTGGCAGCCAGAATAAAAGACTAGTTTCCCAGGAGATGGGAGCTGGAGTGCTTCAGTAGAAATCCTGCACACACACACACACACACACACACACGATTGCATGGCACAGTATGGTAAGACATCCCGGCTAATGATGAGACAATATAAAATATAAAAAGCAAGAGACAGAGCGGTAAAGAAACATTTCCTGTCTTTTTTTTTGAAGTAGAAGTTAAACTTGTCTGACCTTCTGACCTTAAGTTACAGCGCCTCCATCAGGACCGTTGGTGTTCAAACACCCAGCGTCACATTCAAAAAGATGTGTTGTAGAATTCACAATAAACCTTTAGTGCTTTCTTTTGATTTTAAAATGTTTGTGTGTCTAATGTGTTGCCTAATATGTCCCACAAGCACAGCATATGTACGTGCAGATTAACCTGCACTACATTATGTCACTGTCCACCATTTAAACCCTCGGTTGCTTTAATCCTGCACATCTCTAAATCCTTTTTTAAACATCTTTTTTTGGTCCTTTTTGTCTTCATTGGATCGGACAGATGAGGAAGTGTTGGGAGTAGAGAGGGGGGGAAGACATGCAGCAGCTACTGGCTCCGTACATGAAGCGTGCGTCATTACCTCCAGGCCATCAGCGCCCCACATCGCCTACATTTGATTCAAAATCCTACAGATGTGAAGACAGTCATTCTCAGTGTGTTTTTTGTTGTTGCGGCATTAAAATGTAATTTGTTTGGTTTTTACCTGTCCATGTGGTTTCATAAATGTACTTTAGATGAATGGCTTGAACTAAAGAGAAGGAATATTTGTTGAAATATCAAACACAATAAATGTGAAAACATCTGGTTCACTTTTATAAAGCTGTTTGAAACGCAGCATCATATCAGACAGAGGCAGGCCTCTTTGTTTACAAGCTGATGAGTCATGTGGGACTCTTTTAAATGTAGGGGATTATTATACATGAAGCACACTGCCACATATAGAAACTAACAGCATACGACTAACTATGGAGGATTTCATCAGAAGACTGAGATCTGATATGTCTGATGTGTCTCACACACTGCACATGAAATCAGGATTTCATTAACCGGTTACAGATCTACTTGACGCGATGCAGCCACTGTTTGTTCTTTTGTTTCAGGTCCATCCATTTTCTGCCGCTTGTCCGAGGTCGCGTCACCTTGGCAGCAGGTGAAGTAAGTCGACCCGGACTTCCCTCAGCGTTTTCCAGATCCTCCTGAGGGACTCTGAGACGGGATACATAATCCCTCCAGAAAACTCTGGGTCTGCCCCGGGGTCTCCTCCCATTTAAAGAAAAACCTCAACTGGCTCCTTTCGATACGAAGAAGCAGCGTCTCTACTCGGAGAGAGAGTTCAGAAAAGGGACAAGAGGAATGGAGGAATAAGACGGATAAGATGATGTCTAGTTGAAATGTATGACCTACATTTGTCACATTTAAAGGATGCTGTTGTCACCTCCTTGCAAACCCCACACAACTGGCTGAGTGTGTAGGAGCCGATATGCTGACTAAACAGACCTCTGTAATGAACAGTAGGAGCATTGTGTGGACTATAAGCCAGAGGAAATTAAACTCATTTCATTCACTCTCGAGACAGTGACACTTTTAATACTCACATCATTTCACTTCCTGATTTATTTACAGATCCTGCTTTTTACTGACGATGTGGGCCGACTTGAAGTGATGGGAGCTGGCGTGAGGTGCGATGTCACCTGAGGCGACTGAAGGTGAGATAAAGGATGTAGGGCATCGAGAGGCAGGACGAGGTGACAAGACGAGACAGGATGCACCGAGATACAACACCATATAAGGTGATGTGATGTCATGCGTTTGTTGATAGAACATGTACTGAGGTAACATGAAGCGACTACATAATGCCAGGAAACCAGGTTTCTAACTTGTTTTGATATTAGACGAGGAGAAAAAAAATCGATTCACGTATAAACATTAATTCTTCTTTTCTGATATTTAAATTATTCATTCCTTCCAAAAATCATTTTGTCATTGTTTTGTTCACTCCCTGCTAAGTGCTAAGGTTAGCTTGTTAACTCAGCAGAATGGAGCAGAAAAACATTCAGCCAGTCTCACAGATGACGGGAGGAGATCCTGAAGTATGAACTCAGATTCTGAATCGAATCATAACCCTCTCAGTCTTCTTCGATATGGAAACAAAAAGTCCAAGTCATCCAATAACTGGTTATTTGCACAGTGCTAGTTTAGATGCTGCAGCTTTTGGTTTAAAACATGACAGAGGGTCTACATTTTATTTTATTTTTTTAAGATTGGGACTTTCAGTACTTACAATCATTCAAATAATGACGTTTATGATTTATAAATGTGGTCATAGTGTTTTGGAGATACTGTTCAGATATCAGAGGTCTAATCAGAAGTCCAAATCAAACGACAAGTCTTCATGTGTAAACACTCCGTGACTTTATGCTTTTCATGTGCTTAATAACAGCATCTAAAAAGCACAACTCCCAGGACCACCAAGCAGAAAATATCTCCTTCTAGTCTAGACTTCCCTTTGTGTGTGTGTGTGTGTGTGTGTGTGTGTGTGTGTGTGTGTGTGTGTGTTCATTTTCTGCTGTGTCATAGCGACTGCAACAGACAGACAGACACGAGGAGAGAAAGACACATGGACCAACAGCGACACTCTAGGCAGCATTTCTCACTCACCCTGTGACCAGCTGCTTCTGCACACACACACACACACACATACACACACACACACACACACACACACACACACACACACACATTATAGATCCACACCATCAGCTCCAACACAAACAGTAGTGACAGCAGCACACAGAGAGGCGTCTCTCCCTCCAGACAGTATTTAATGGGGCTGTTAATGAATAATGAAGGAGGAGCAGCGTGCAGCCACATTCAGTGTCATCATCCCAAAGTCACTCCACCAACATACATGTTTGTCTTCAAGGTAACACACGAAATAATGAACAGTGTTTTAGAAACAAGGATCTTCGAGTGTGAATAAGACAGCTCAGATTTCTTAATGATGTTCGGGTAACCTCCTCTGATCTCTACGTGTAACCTTCATATCACTGTGCACTCTTAAAGGCCCTCGTACCAAACGTGTTCTCCAGTAATGAACACTGAACAATGACTGAAGTGAAGGGGAGTGAAGAGAAAACATTCGGATGCTTTGTCTTCAGTGTGACTTTTAAGCTTGCCAGCTGAATGTAAGCTATTCAGGTTCAACACAGGAATGTGTGCTATATCTTATAATGAACCATTATATGTTTATTTACTGATTGATTTTATCCTCAATCTTTATTTTCCATTGTAAAGAGGCGAGGTAACTTAAAGAGGGGGATGAAGCTGAATGAGATGATCATGATAGTTTAAACAGGAAGACAATATGAGACTCTACATAACACTTCATGCAGCTGAGATTCTTTTTCATTATAAACACATTTCAAACACGTGAGGCCATAAATAACCACCAGTATTGAAACAAACATGTGAAATAAAAACCTCACATTGGTGCAGGTGGCTTAGTGGTTAGTGAGTGTGCACATGTACAGAGGCTGTGGTGCTGGGTTCACATCCGACCTCTGGCTCCACATGTAATTCTTCACTCAAATGTCTCGCCCCATTTTCTTACTCTATCCACGGTCCGGTCTCCATGAAGGCAAACACGTTGATCACGTCAAGACTCGGACTGTTTATCAGCCAGCTAAGAGGCTTCAAGGAAAACTCATCTTTTCAGCTCTATTTTAATAAGTCTTTCTTACTTCAAGCAATTAAATATTCTTTAAATGGTCATTCCCATTCTACCTAAAACACATCTATGTTAACAAAGCTAAAAAAGCAAACAGTCAGAAAAGTGAAATGAATCATTAGCATGTCTAAAAATCAAAAACACAAAAAGAAGCCTTGAGGTGAAAGCATCGTCCTGCATGTTTAGAAAGTGTTTTAAATGTCACACACAGCGGCTGCTGACGTCCTCAGATGTCTGTTTGTGGGCGAGTGTGAGCTTCATGTGTGGCAGACAAATGTATGTATGTGTGTGTGTTGATGTGTGCTGAAAGTGAGAAGAAGGGAGTGGACAGCTGCTGACTCCTGCTTGATCTGAGGGGAGGGACGGCGTGCAGCGTGCACAAGTGTGCCAGACTCAATATGTGTGTGTGTGCCTCACCTTGAATATGTGTTAGCAGTTGTGTGTGTGTGTGTGCGTGTGAACAGTAGAGCTATTTAAAAAGCGTGCATCAGATCACTCTATGAACAATTGGAGATAAAAATAGATAACACACACACACACACACACTTAAACACACTCAAGCGCTCACACAGGATGAGGTTTTAAGAGTTGTGGGAGCTTCTGGAGTCTCATGCATGAATAAGCCATTAGTGAATCATCCACAGATAAACAGACAATAACAACAGTGGTCCCATAACCAACGAGGTCATCACTCAGAGGATCAGCGCCGTCTCTCACTCGCTCTCCACGCACGCCGCTCACCCCGTCATTTTATATCTTTGTGAACATCTTTTAATTAATTCATCTTCGTCTCGACTTACCCTTCACTCTCGTCTGCCAACCGGAGGAGTCGGTGAAGCGGCTCCTTCGTTGGAGGAGAGTTTGTTCAGTCTGATCGTTGAGCTTCACACCTCGTGATCTGACAGACACCTCAGGATGTCTCCTGCTGATATCAGATCGCTCACTATTTTAGCTCCATCATCTTTTAATGCTGTTATTTAAAAAAAAAATACACAACCTTTTTATTGTGACTGAAATGAATCCCTACGTACAGCTGAAACTTAAATGATCGATCGATCGGCCGACTGTCAGAAAATTAACCGACCGCTCGTTTGACTCAAAGTCCTTTAAGAAATAAAAACAACTTAAAGGGTTTAAGCTTTGAGGGGATTTATTTGAGTTCTTCTAATATGTTTTTTATACGAATGGTTGGGCACATCTCTAAATCTGTCACTCAGGGTGATGGTGAAAACATTTCTATTTATAGAAATTATACAAAATGTGTTCGATCAATAAACTGTCCATGTAAGACAATTAAAAAACCCACTTTGGTATTAATGTTGAGGAGTAATAAATGATGTGACAGCATCAGATACGACTATACGTCCCTACGATTCAAATATAGACGGCACACACAGACAGGAAGCTGAACACGCGTGTGTTTGAAGAGTGAGGAAAACAAAGATCCAGGAGCACAACACGCTTACTCATCTAAAGCTGAACCTTTCACGCCGTCTAGTTTACCAAATAACTGAATCAAATGTATTTAGATGACAACATTTCCCATCTCGGAACTCATCGTCAATCTTCTGACTCAGCCTCTGAGGAGGAAACGATTCATGTTAAACAACGAGATCTGTTCCTGTGCTGACAATGTTTCTTTGCTGAATCCATAAGAAGACATAACATCCTCTCAAATGTACCTGACATACTTTTATTGTGACAGACTTTGACACTATAAATGGTATTCATGGTTTTGTCACTATCCTTCTTCCTGCATCCTTCTCGTCTGCTGCAGACGGCTGTGCATCAGGAGAACACTTCTAAAAAGGACGTTAGTGTAACTTTGCTAAATGTTGCTCATGATGGATTAATGCCAGGTCGCTGTAATCTCACAATGAGTCACGTCTCTTTTGTAAAGTGTTTCCACATAACATTTGTCATGATTTGAACCTTCAGGAAAGATTGATTGATTGAATTTGTCATTTTTTTCTTCAACTTCTTGCAGCTTAAAAATTGGAATCAGTATCTCCTTAAGTAGAACATTTATCGACTAATAATTCAGTATATTTTCAAACCACAGATCATTTTCATGGATTATAATCTGATTATTAACAGGAAAGAGACCGTTTGTAAATAAGCTTTGTGTTACATTGCACCACTGATAAAATCAGAATGGATGCATCCTTGATGGAATAAACCATTTGGAGGGAAACCATTACATCATCTGATTAGAATGCTTTCTAATATATTCAGTTCATTATGCTGCACCGAGGACCCCCGGAGCCCCTCAAAGCACACTCGAGGATCCTTAAACCAGACCTCAAAAACCGCCTGGTCTGCAAAACCAGGACAGGTCTGCATGCAGAGTGCAAACCTCTCAACAAGAGGAACACGGCTCAGATCACCTGTTCACATTATGTTCCCAAGCGCGCACACACACACACATGCACACACACATACCTGCACACACCCACCAATCAAATCGATGAGGGACGACTTCAGATCATCTTCATCATCATCATCTTCATCATCACCGTGAATCGATATATTTGGAGAAACAGAAAAACCGACAAACAAATAGCTGACTTACATAACGCCCAACAAACACACGCACACACACACACGCACACACACACACACACACACACACACACATTACACAGCCTTTATAGCACTGATGGCACGCCAAATACACGCACACACAAACGCAGACAACGTACACACACACGTACACACACCACACACACATTTAATCACCGAAAAGCACACGATGCTAGTCTGCAAACAAAATCGACAGATTCTGCATTTTTGCACCCACTTTCATTCACATGTCATTCAGCAAAAACACGTCTCCACTGAATTGACGTAAATGCATCTTCGGGTGAATGAAAACGCTTAAATGATAGATTATATAAAACACAACAAGCCTGTGATATTTAGCTGACGTTTGAGAGATCAAGCAAAAAAAATGTGTCAGCGTCAAAAGCCTGCGCTTACACCGACGTTACACTAGATATAATAATGCATTATTCGGCTTAATAACGGGTAATAATTACATATTTTTTTTAATTCTTATCAACCCCCTCTACCTTATAGAGAAAAAAGGGGGGGGGGGCACCGCCCCTTCATTTAGTCTCCTATATTTTGGCCTCTTACCCTTTTTCACCTGGTTCCCAGACCCTCCTCTGCACGAGCCTTTCTCTGTTGCCCAGCAGCACGAGCCGAGTGCTCGAGGACAGCTGGCACAGCGCGAGCCGCAGATGCTTCAGTGCCGACGATCCCACAACAGCCAATCAGGAGCTGTTCGAACTTGACTGACGGTGAAATCGACCAATAAGACACGAGTTTTGTGTGTGTGTGTGTGTGTGTGTGTGTGTGTGTGTGTGTGTGTGTGTGTGTGTGTGTGTGTGTGTGTGTGTGTGTGGCAAAGGGGGTCTCCTCTCCTCAGTAGACAGGGGCGTGTCTCCTGTCTCCAGAGATATTATGCTGCCTTCAAATGCTATAGGAAATATTAGTGCTAGTACTTGTTAAATTGATAATCCAATTAATTATACCAATTATGCCTAAATCAGGGGTTCCCAAATTTTCAGCCCACGACCCCCCAAAATAACGCCACATTGTCCCTGGAAGTGGATATAACATGTAAGCACAAAATAACAGAACAGACCAAACATATTATATCAATTTAGTAATTAATGTTAATAAATGCAAGAAGAAGTACACTCTAATCTCTTGAACCTCTATTTTTGTATTGATTTTCAAAACGATGGAAAAGATATGCCGTTTTGATTGACCCCCGTCTCACTGTCTCACGACCCCCACTTTGGGAAACACTGACCTTAATGACTGAATCTAATCAGTCAGGTGTACATCATTTTAAATGTTTATTAAATGAAGTCGTAGCTCAAGACAAAACTGTAGTTTACAAAATGATCACCACAGATGTAGCCCACTGTCACTTTTAGCTGCTTTGCACAATCATTCATACAATATTAATAATACATCACAACAGCTTCTTAGTAATGTGGCATGTATGAACATTGATTTGTAGACTCCAAGGTGTGGTTATCTGCAATTTTATTCCACGTCTTATTCCTGAATTTATTCTCCTTTAATTCATAAATTAAAGGAGTTTCTTAAATCTATCTTATCTTGTATTTGTCATTTTGTGCTGCTGACCTTTGGCAGTCCTAATTAGAAAAATTGTATTATAATTGACTAAAAAGTACAAATGCATGCAAATATCATAACAAGGCTTTCTCCTCTGAGCCTACAGCAGGAATAGTAGAATAAGCAGAAACAAGAAACAATCTCAAAGAAGTAAAAACGTCAGACAAAATCCCCGATGACAAAAAGCAGCTTTTTCTTTGTTTTGTTTTTCTGCTATGTCACAACATGAAGACAGATGAGACTAATTCCTAAAACAGGAATCAAGAATAAATCCTCTTAAATCCCAGCACGCAGGGTTGGTATTATTTCTGACTCAACGCTCCTCAATACGGCGCTTTCACTTATTTTGTAACGTTCAAGGACCACTTGAGCCCAACAACACTGGAGTGAAGGATTCCCAGGTTCCTCTTGGCAGCGTGGCTGAAATTCAAGCTGTGTCTCAATTCAGGAGGAAGGATCCGTCTGGGAAGGATCCAGACGTGTAGCCTGTGTAGACCTCTCAGGCTGAACTAAAATGGGACGGGTCTGGTCTTCAGAGTATTTCTGGTTTTACATCACCAGCTGTTTCCGCCCGTATCCAACTAATGGCCACTCCTGTTGCTTAGCAACCTTGACAGATGCACCTCAACTAAATAACATAACTGAACATATGCTATCATTGAAAGTTTCAAGGCTCCATTTGATATTTAAAAATGTTTTTATGGCAACCTTTTGGGACCGAGATAAAACCTATTGCTTACATTTAAAAGTCTAATTGTTGGTCTGGTTTAAAACAGCGTGCAATGAAACTTGGAATACACAGGCCAAGAAAGATGCATGACCCGGGAAAAGTATGGTGCATTTCCATCAGAAGGAGCCTGATAAAAAGGACACTGACAGCCTACTACATGCGCTGTGACATAATCAGTCTTTTAACGCACCTTTTGAAGGATGCAGAGGTGTTCAACATCAAGATAATCCTTGATTTATAAAAATTAAATATGGGAGGAAATGGAATAAAATAGGCTACACATTAGCTGATCAATTACTGCTTCCTGTTCCTTATTTACTACCAACACTAAGAATGCATGTTTAAAAAAATAAATAGGGGTGTAACAAATGTGATGTCTAAATGTAGTTATTGATTTCATATTTTAGTTGCTATTCACACATTAAGTCCACGTCCTGCTCTCTTCCTTAAACTTTCACAAGACGACAAACCACACTCACTCAGAGAGGAGAAAAACGCTGAGTGTTACTGTGTTGGCTTGATGTCAGCAAAGTCAGAAAGTCACACAAAAAGAAAAGCTGCTAAAATAGACACAAAAAAAGAAAAAGAAAAGCAACCAACATGTAAATAAAAAAAACGAGCTTTCACAAGAAACAGTCTCTTTTATTCACGGGTCATTTCTTACATAGTTCAAGTACAAAGTTAAAATGCCTTTTAATTAGTTCATATTCATACAAGAGTAAAATAATAATAGTGCCTCTTCATTACTACGACAAACTTAAATACAGTCATTGTAAAGACAAACTTGATTTTATACCCCTAACAATATATTTTTCTTATTTTCAGATAAAATTTTTAGCACCTTTTGAAACACCAACAGGTCCTCCTTTTTCCTAAAAGCTCATCTTTCATTTAGTCCACGAGACGAGTGTCTGAATGCGCCGCAGCTTGTCGGTGGCGTGTGTGTCTGCGTGTGTTAATAACGGTGTTGTGTGTGTGTTCGTTGTATCAGTGTGGACAACAACGTGTCACTCAGCCTAAAAAAGCTGCTGATAGGCAAACAGAACCATCCTCACAGAATCACCCTCCACGTTAAAATATCAACTCTGTCGCTCTCACCCTTAAATCTGACTGCACGCTCAAACACAAGCAAGTTCAAATATCACCGTTAGGCCTTCAGTGAGATACCAGAAGAGCTGTCTGAGGAACAGGGATGAGAGAGGGACAAATGACGTGCAGTGTGAGTTGAACCTGGGGTCGTCCCTGTACATGGCGTGCGTTATTTTACTGCAGAACTCGAGGCATTTGTTGACCTCTTCTTATATGTCCATGGGGGGCTTGGGGATAACTCTGCTTCACTTTTAAGGTTTTTTTTTGTTGTTTTTTTAACACTGAATAATCAACCGAGGAAATCATCTGTCGATCATTGACTGCACAGCCTTCGAGGAAACTGTACAACGATTCACAAATCATGATCAACTGGAAGGCACATATTTTTGTCGTTCCTCAGACGTGGAGGAAAAGACTCACAGGTCAGATTTGTTAGCGGTCCCGCCCGCTCTCTACATGGGGCGGCTGCTTTGAACCCAAATCCTCTCCATTTTAAGATTCAGAACATGAACTGAGGAAGTTGTCGTGGTACTTGACTTATTGACAGTGTCATTTCAACTTGCTTTTGTTGGAGAGCGTCCTTTCGTTCATCTGATCAACAATTTCTTCCGGCATCCTCGGGTACTATAGAACAAGTCACTATACTAACTGTAATATAAGCTCTCGCTAGCCTCCCTCTCTCCTTTCTAGGCTGAGACTGAACTGAACTGAGCACCAACCTGGAACAGTACACACACACACGATAACAGATTATTATTGTCGTTATTATTACCATTATTATAATGATCATTACTCCCTAATCTAACATGGAATCGGAGATTACACTGACTGACTGACTGACATGCAGCACCTGGGGGTCGGGTTTCAAGGGGGGGGGGGGGGGGGGGGATGGGGGTTGGGAGCACCAAGTGTCGCAGGATGATGATGTCACACCCTTTGACGCCGCGGGAAGCCTGATGTGGGCAGGCGGCTGGCAAAAAACACAGTGTGTATGCATGTTTGTGTGTGTTGTAAGGACAGTTGAAACGTAAAGGGCGGCACTGTTTCCAGCCAATGTGTGTGTGTGTGCGTGTGTCTGATTGTGTGTGTGTATGCGTGTGTTTAACCTGCAAACGCACTGTAAAAAAGAGTGATGTTTAAAAAGCACCTGAAGGTCGGTTGTATAAACGGAGAGTAAACATGATGGAAAAAAGTTTGAACCTGCTGGTTTATTGGTGGTTATTGTTTCCGTTTGTGCGTGTGTTTGTTTGTGTGTGTGTTTATGTGTGGCCAGTCGTTAGCTGGTATCTGAGGAAGGTCAGAGGATTGGAAGGCTTCCAGGAAAAAGATGGCCGCCTGAGGACCAAAAGCACCAGAGATGTTTTATCTAAAGACAGCCCTGTCTAAATCGACATCTACACAAGTGCCTGAGTGTCAGAGACTCAGGAACACTTTATTGGACGACGTTTTCTTTCCTCAATTATTCCTGTTTCACGGTGACAGGAGCGGCTGAGTTCATCCCAGCATGCATTGGGCAAAAGGCAGAAGAAACACCAAAGCTTGGTTATACAATTTGTATGTGTGCGATATATTAGGATGTTTATTCAGCACCATTTGATTCTGTCGCAGGAAGGAAAAAAACGTGCATAGTTGCTATAGTTACGGTTCTTGCTTCAGTGAATGTGGCAGCGAAAACCGTCGAAGATTTCTGATCCCGATGAAGCAATAATGGAAACATAACTGCAAGAGCTCTGACTGGAGATACAACACTACAGCTGAGCCACGAGACACGAGGCTCTCAGGTTCAGTGTTTTTACTTTAAACGAGTCCATGAATGATTCGCAGAGGAAGAGCTGCTCTGGAGGCAAAAAATAATCTGGAAGGAATGAAACAATTCAAAGGAAAAACACAGTAACTGTTTAAATTAGAGTTGTTTTTCAAGGGAGAGACCGGCTCGGTTTAAGAAGACGAGGTTTTAAGTGAGAAGAAGAAATCATCCCATTCGACCAATCAAATAAAAAGGATTTCATTGCCTCGCGGTTAGATTTGGATTTTAATCTAGAAATTAGGCTGAACACAGAAGAATATCAGTTGCTTCAAAAGATGCTATACCTATTTATGAGTATAAAAGATGAAAACAAATAAAGGACACAATCTCCTGTCCCTTCCAATATCTAACGTTGGATGGAATTCATGATCTTAAAGGTCAACACAACACGACACATTACTAGTGTTTGTTTGAGGAGGGGTACTGTGTCTCTGGATTATATCAGAAAACATTACATTATCATAATGGCCACTAAAAGGTTGAAGGTCAATGATCTTATTAAGTATGTGTGGTTCAGTGTTATGACATCTTCTCTTTAGCTCAGTGAGCACGGATCACTTTTAAAAGCAAGATTCCTGAATTTCATGTTGACATTAACAGCAACATCCACACGTCTGCTTCGTAGCAACATACAGCAATGAAACTGTGATAAAATAGAATCTACACATGTACTTCACAACATCTCCAACGCTCTGGGTCAGAGGCAACAGTTTAGTTTTTAACATTTCTATTCTTCTTCTTCAGGATGACTTCAAGTATGAGCAATGACTTTTACATTCTTCTCCCCCCCTCCCCAATGTGTTCATCTCCAGTGACAGCTGACACAAACTCTGCAAGCAACAAAAAAAAAAAAAAAAAGTAGGATTGTTCGAGCCGAACACATCGCGTGTCCTTGTCGAGCTCTCCCTCTGAGCCGTTTAGGAAGGACGCGGTGAAACAGCTTTGTTTTAGCACGCAACGCAGAGCTTAAATAATCTCCCACATGATAACAAGGACAGTCCTGATGCTGACCACTTTCAAATCAAAGCTACAAAAAAACAGGGACTTTATTTCAAAACGCTTACCCAACACAGAAGCAGCTGAGAAACACGTGAATTGTATTTTCTGTGGTCTTTACCTATTACTCTTCTCTATTTCTAATCATCCTCTGTCTTTAATGTTTTGATGCACTGTTTTCTTTCACTCATTTAACAGACACATCTTTTACATGTGCTTTAGTCTTCTTCACGTAATGTACTTCAAAACACACTTCCACATTTAAGTTGGCGTGCCTTGGTTTGGTTTCTCTGCCCACAGGAGGGCGCTCTAAACAACGAGGACGTGAACAGTAACCAGACTTTCCTTTGGATGCGTTTACATATAAATCAATACAGCCATTCCCTGATTGTTTTTTTTCTTTTTCTAAAATGCTTTGTAATTGTTTTTTACAGAGATGGTGAGATGTATATGTTTTTTGTGTGGAGTTTTTAGTTTAACGCCTGAATCTACTCCGATCTTTACGTCTCTGTATTAAAGTCCCCGGTAAAGATTAGCACCATCATTAGTGTGGATCTCCTGTAAAGAGCTATGATCTCTACAGGAGGCTAACGTTCCTTGATATATCACAGTTATGGTTTGTTGCTCTTTTCTTTGATATTTCTCGTCTTTTTGGAGAGAACATTTCTGTTGGGGTGATGAAGATTGTATAAGTCATATATATATAAAAATGGGCATTAGGCAGATTCTGGGTAACAAACAAAGTAAACAGAGACCTAAAACATCCCCCAAGAAATCTGTTTTCAGTTTTTCTCTATTGCACATATTAATAAAATAGTTTCTACCTCCAGAGCAGCTTTTACAGTCTGATTCATTTGTTCACAGGAATTAATCTGGTTGCACTCTCAGCTTGATTTGAGGTATGAAAAGACGTTTTTAACCTGCGACACGTGCCTGCCCGGTGTTTCCTCCACCTGCTCGTTAGCATGTGGTTTCACTCAGCTGTCAGCCACAGACCGTTCAGTCCATAAGAGCACCAAAATCTTTTAAAAGTGTTGTATTAAAGTTGCACCAGTTGGACTCTGTCACTGCCTGACCAGCACCATGAACATTACGTGTGTGGGTGTAAATTGAGTTCACTGTTTGACATAACAGCATCACTGTCACTACGTATGAAAACAGTAAAGTGTTAGCGTTAGTTAGGTGTTAGTAGTTCTGAGAGATTCATTGGTGTGTTGATGTGTTTAGTAGTTGTAAAAAAAAAAAAAAACAGAAAACCTGGGCTTCTGGAGGTTTTGAACTCCAGCTGCAGAAGACACCAGTTTCAAGGTTGGACAGGCAGTTTGTGTGTGAAGAAATACAGTACCAATGTTTGTCTATGTGTGTGTGTGTGTGTGTGTGGACATCTGCAAGGTAGCACCAGGGGACTAAGGTCAGCCAGTGGTCTACATGGGATCTAGGGAAGCAGTCCTTTACAGAGTGTGTGTTTGTATGTTTAAAAATGTGTTGTGTGTGTGTGTTCGGTCATCTTTGTCATCCTGCATCAGCCAACCTTCACGTACAGGCTGTAACCTTTGTGTGTCTGTTGTTACTTACTGTTGAGAATGTGTGTGTATGTATGTGTGTGTGTGTGTGTGTGTTGGAGAGAGAGAGGGTTGATGGCGTGTGTGACTAGTTGCAGGCGAAGTACTCCTTGAGCGGGGCGAAGAGGTGCCTGATGACGGGGACGCTCCAGGAACGTCCCAGCAGCCTTTGCCTGGCCAGACGACTCATGTTGGACACGTCTGTGTAGTGGACAGGGAAACCAAACACCCTGGAAACACACCGAAAACATTCACTGATTTTAGCTTGAACTGGATGAAAGATGTCTGGAGTAAGATAGAAAGATAATAACCAGCTGCTATAGTGACTCATTTTAACACTTTCTGGTTTCCTACATTTATGGATGTACAGTTTGCCCAGTCTAATTGATATGGATTCATTCAGAGATTTTAAAGATCTGTAGAAAAGAAGAAAGCCAGACTACAGCAAAGCTAAGATTTAATCTAAAGTTAAATGCAAATCAAAAATAAAACATGCATGTCACATCTCCCTGTTGTAGATACACCAGCATAAATTGTTTTCACAGATGCACTCCGGGTAATATCAGGGTGATTACGGACTATGTGACCTCGCTGTTCACATACAGTATGCACCTCACAGCTGGAGACTGTCCCTGTCAGACTGGAGGGGGGGTGCGGGGGATTTCCTTAGGTAAAACGTGACATAAAAAAAACAACCATGCGGAGGTAGTGGACGAAGCAACAGAGTCCACTTCAGCCTGAGTGATGTTACCCATCGGTTACTGAAAGAGGCTTTGGAAGCCTGCAGATGGCGATCGTCATGCTGGAAAACTTGACCCAACCTAACTTTCAGACAAGCTAACAACAGGCTGAGATCTGGAGCTGAGGCCGGTCTGAAGACAAACAGCTACATCACGACATCAGATCAGATACAGGCTGGTTAAGAATCATCCTTCATAAATCAATCACGGATGAGTGATAAACAAATTCACCCCCCTTACAGTGTTTGCTGCTGAGGACATGACTGCTGCTTGGGTGTAATAAATTAAAGCTCCTGTGAGGACCTTTCACTTTGTGTCCTTTAGCGCCTCCTTGTGGAAAAAGTGTGAACTCTTATCTCTTTCCTGATCTTGTCCAGTGCATTATCCTACTTCTTTTTAATATTCAAATGTATAACGTATCTACTGCTCGTGAATCTCTGCAGTGAAAAAAAAAGTTTGTTTATGTTGTGTACTAATAATTGTCTCATCTGACACCTACTGCAAAGTTACAGTTTAATTAAAAGGCAGTTAACATTTAGACTATCTTTCTGCGGATGGTTTTGTGTACTTTTGAAACAACTAAAAAGTAGAGACTACATTTTTTAAGTCTGAATTAACTCATTAACGTGTTAGAAATTGTTAAAGTGTCACACAATCCACACACACACAAACACACACACACACACACACAAACACACACACACACACACACGCAGCATGCTTACCTCTCCATCTCTGTACACCAGAGGATGTCCTCCTTGTTGTCCATGTAGACGGGGAAATGCTCGTCTTTCCCCTGCTTCACAGAGTTGGAGCGTGTCGTTATCGTACGCAACTTCTCAAACTGGAATTAACATCCAGGGCCAAACACACACACACACACACAGACACACACACAAACAAACAAACACAGACACAGACACACACACACACATAGTAAATCCTTATTTAATCCTACAGCTGTTAAGTAAGAGCAGCTTTCTATAACACATTGAGATTTAAGGACATGTGGTAAAACCAGTGGTGACACGTAGCTAAGTACATCAGGTGCTCGACTTCAGTCCAGTTTTTTTTCTTATGTTGCCAGTTTATACTTTATGGCTCCATGGCAGGAGGTAACTGTGGCACTTTTTACCCATCATGGATGAGGTTGGAGGTTGAGTAATTCTAAATACAATCAATCAATGATGATGTGTCTCTAAAGGTTGAGCATGAGACTTTATATGTACTGGAGGGAAAATTCACAAGCTTGATGCTCGTACTCTGATACTCTCTTTATTTACAGCTTTTGATGGCATTTCAGCCTGACTCAATAATAAAATAATAATCTGACAGGTAAATGTCATATATTTGATCAAAAGAGAAATGTATACTATAAACAAGTTTTTCTCCAATCCGGAGACATTAAGTTTGGATTCGACATGAATTCATTACAGACGTTTGTCCAAAAGCTTAATTCACTTTTCGAGTCTTTACACATTTCATAAAGTTGAAAGCAAGTTTAAATTCTTTCCACATGTGAATATACAGTTCTGCTCACCACCAGTTTAAAGCATGCGATACACAAGTGATAGGAAGCACATGCACACACACATACACACTCACTCACAGATGTGGATACCTTTGCTGTGCGTCCGTGTTCGAGACACTCCTGTAGGTCCAGTTTGTCGTTCGTCATGGCTGCCAGAGGTCTGAATTTAAAAAACGAGGGAGGGTTAAAAAAAAGACGCCAAACATATTTACAAGAAGGTCAAACGACGCTTCAAACCCAGCTTTTGTGTTCGTGAAACAGCTCAGACTGGTGGAGTGTGCACATGTGTTTGTATCACCTGGACATGCCGGGCAGGTTTCCCCAGAAATAGCGAGCGCGGTGGGCAGCGGAGACCTCCTTGGCATCGATCATAATGGGGTTACACTGCAGAGAAACAGCAGCGTTAAGTGTATTCAAACATCTTCGTCTGAGGAGAAGACTCCTGACAGATTCACTCTGCAGGTCTGTGTTGATTCTCTTATTAGGACACAGATGTGAAGAGCTGCGTAACGCGAAAAGAGCCTTTAACTCCGAGCTACAAACTTTGAGATATTGTTTAGTACATAACAACTATAGCACACAATGAAAGAAAACACACTACTGAACAGAAGAGAGACCGGCTGTTAATAAACACACGATGTACGATATTATAATGAGGATTCGGTCATCGTACCTCTAAAAAGCGGGAGATGTCCCGTTTGTCGCTGACTCCCATAGCAACCACGTTCTCAAACAGCCAGAAGAACGGCCGTCCATCGCCCAGCTTCGGCCGAGCCTCGTGCAGCAGGCGGTAAAACTCAAAAAACAAGCGGCCTGTTCCTTCTGCAGGGGAGAAAGAGAGAAAGTTCAGCCTCCACATTTCATCTCCAAGAAGAGTTAAATCAAAGGCGGATCAAGATTTGATACCTCTTGAGGGATACATTTCTTTTTAGTTCCCTTTCTTTGTTAGCAATATTCTCTCAAGAAAACTCCTGTACTCTAGGGGGAGCCCCAACAGATTCAAAGAGAAAGAGCATGGTACCATAGAGGCCTTTCCGTGCCGGATTGACTATGGAGAGGTCGTTGCAGGGCTTCCTCCGATCACCAGGTCAAAAGGTCCCCACTCTTCAATCTGACGAGCACAACAAAGCGTGAGTTAGCAGAATCCTAAAGGGGTTTAAAAACAGTGAATCCAGAGACAAAGTACCAATTTGACTCACATGTTTGTGCGTCACGTTGCGTACATCGCCCACGTACATGATGCGACCCTGGTGGCGAACCATGCCCACAGTGATGGAGTCTTCACACACCTCAGACGCCACGTACTTGTCAACCTGAAGGCCCAAATCCTTCAGCACCAACAGACCTGAGAGCACGCACACACACGCACACACACACACACACACACACACACACACACACACACACACACACACACACACAAAACACGTGTGGTTAAACCCACAGAGGGAGAACAAACAGAAGCAGTCTGATGAAAGTCCTCCACTGATACAATGACTTCTAAAATGTTGATCATCATTCAAGACGAGTCGAGCATTTTAAATACAGTGTCAGTGTGTTTCTGTTACACTTTCATAACAGACAGAATGAAAAGTCTGTTGGCATTTAAGCAGCCACGTGACGCTGTGAGACGTAAGTACAAAGATGCTAACAGGTGGATGTAAGTAGCAGGTAAGCGTGTAGAGTGTTTCCCTTATGAATGTTTAATAATTGGATTATTTACTTGTGATGGACACTTTCCACAGCAGCCTCTATCATCAGTGTGTCAATGTGTCGCTGTGACCTGCGGTGTCAAAGAGCTTTGAGGAGTTAGAAGACTAGAAAGAGTCCATTTAGCGTTTATATTTCTATATTATATATATTATATATATTCAAGCACACATGATCTTTATAAGAGCAACTTCCATGTCGAAAAAAGAAAAAAAGAAAAAGTCTTTCTGATCCTGATTTGATTTTGCACGGCCAAGGATGAAGGAAGGTAATGAGTTTTGCAGGTTTTTGATCATAAACCAAAGAAGTAGATATATTAGAATAAGGCTGCTAACTGAGATCAGAGAGACATGAATTTGAGTTTAAAACTTACTGGCTATGACTACAAGAGGTCAAAGAGACATGGAGACAACAACCACATGGAGCACTCTGAAGTGTTAGAACCTTTTTGTTTTAGAGTTGATGCCATAGATTGATCGTATGAGCAGTGAAAACGTAGTGTCAGTATACCTGTGGCAATGCCGTCAAACAGTGAGAGGACCCTGATTGGTTTCCTCTTCTCTGCAGCGACTGGAGGATACAACCTGGCTGGCTCCTAAAAGAGAGTTCAAAAGAAACAAGGAGGTGATTGAAAAAACAAAAACATCCGACGTTCGTTTAATTCGACAGACTGAGGAGTGAGAAAGAAACCAGTAATGATGATCCAGTCTTTGAGCTTAATGGCTTCAATAATTGAATGAGAACATGGTGTGTGTTTTGATCTGCGATAATCCCCCGGGGCAGAGCCTCGCTAACCTCAACACATTAAAGATTCCCACTTAACGGTGATTGTTTGAGCCCATTTGTCAGGGAGGGGTTGGAAAGCGGATCAGTTACAGGACGTCTGATGATAAAAAGTACTGTCCTGATAAATCAGTATTGAGGTTAGAGGCATCGGGCTCGCGTGACACGGTGGGTACTTACAGAGGGAATCTGGATGCAGTACAGGCAGTAGATAAATAGTTACATGATTTGTTAAATGACAGAGA